>NC_041053.1:12965549-13149029 GCF_900634775.1 Gouania willdenowi
AGCGGTTGACCACCTGCAGGATGAAGGTGAGGTACTGGAGAGGCAGGTAGGGAGTGGAGGCGCACACAGAGAACAAGACGCACTGCATCACGGTCAGGAAAAGAGAGAGCACAGAGGCCTGCAGGTCTGCCTCCTGCTCTGTTACACCTGACACACACACACACACACACACACACACACACACACACACACACACACACACACACACACACACACACACACACACACACACACACACACACACACACACACACACACACACAGGTGTCAGCCTTAAAGCACATGTAGACTGTCACAAGTATAAAGGTGACCCAGCATTGCAGATGAAGCTACAATACCATTTGAATTTAAAGTGTAAGTACACCCCCAGGTTTTTGCTGATTTGCCCCAAAGGATTTTTTTGAACCCACAGATTCAAAAACTGCCTTGATTATTTATGAGCGAACGTTGCTCCTAGAGTAGTTAAGACACGCCCAATCACGGCAGCCCCGCCCCCACAGCGCTGCACAATTCCACAATTCCAGTGTGTTTGGAAACACTGTGATGGCTAGATCATTGGTCATTGTCTACCTCCTCGTGTGCTGCAGCTTTTCGGCTCCTGCTCATGGTTTTCCCTGTTCTTCCTTTGTCTTTTTTGAATTTGGGTTTTTTGTTGGATTTTTTTAATTAAACATAGACTGGATCCAAGAACAATATGCCTGCATTCTGCCTCCCTCTCTTTCTGCATTTGGGTCCATACCACCAAACCGTGACAGATATGATATTAATAGTGACAATAATAATAATAAAACAATCACATTAATAATAAACAATATTAAACAATAATAAGGTAATATAAGAATATAGCAATAATGATAATAGCAATAATAATACTATGACAATACCAGTAACTGTATAACTGTAACTAATAATACAAAAATGTATATGAGAACATGATCTTTATAAGAATAGCAATAATAATACAGTACTTAGTACAATTATACAATAAGAATTGTCAAATGCAATGTATAGCCTTAAGCAATGTTAATAAAAATCTATCTATCTATCTATCTATCTATCTATCTATCTATCTATCTATCTATCTATCTATCTATCTATCTATCTATCTATCTATCTATCTAGCATGTCTGACGTTTATTACAAACAAACCTCGTGAAAATTGCTTGAAAATTGAGCAATTTACGACAACTTTAAATGTGTCAGCACATCATTCCTCTCTCAATGTAATGCACTGTAGGAACGATTGCCACCGCCCTGTAGACACACCACTCCAGGGGACTGCAGCAGTCAATGCGGTGTCTATGTATATAATGTCTATGGATTCACCTGCAGCACGAGGTTTGGCCTTGTGTCGGTCCATGATGAGGCCGTTCCAGGGAGCGCACAGGACCCCACACAGCTGGGTCACTGCAAAGGCGTTGGTGTATTGACTCACTGTGAACATCCAAACAGAAACAAAATAAAGCAAGAGGAAAAGAAAAAGAAAGAGCAATGTTTGATTGATCTGTCAGAAAACCACAGCGGCCATCACAGTAGGTGTGTACAGATGTGAGCTGTTGCTCAGTGAGCAGATGTTTGTACTTACCTAGTGAGGGCTCACCGGCAGTCAGCCTCTGCAGCATGGGGTTGAGCGTGCCGATGAACAGGTAGTGTCGAAGCTGCATCACTGACAACCAGCACACGTGCCACAAGAAGAACCTGGAGAAAAAACACTCTCGGAAAGACTTCTCTGGGAAATAAAGACAAGAGCAGACAAACAAAGAAGAGAAGCAATGGAGAAACAGTTATTTTGCTTTTAACCACAGTGTAGGGTTAAGGGACAGGCTCAGGATCCAATAGTGGATTCCAGTTACAAGGCAGCTTCATTAACCATTAGAGAACACATGGAGAACTTTTAACAAAGAGAAAGCAAAATGTGATTGTCTGATCTGGGGGCCACATTATCATCAGTTATGTCAGCAATAATGACCAATCTGAGTAATAATACAGGAAAGAACAAAGGGTTTTGTCTGTTTTTGTTGTCATTTTTGAGTAATTCTGTGCATTTCTGTTTCCTTTATGTTTTTCTGTTTTGTTTTTTTTCAATACTTGTACTCGTCTTGTGGTCTTTTTGTACAATTTCTGTTTCATGTATATTTTTTTAGAGTGATTTTCTTTTGGTTGGGCTTTTTTTTTGTTCGTTTTTGTATTTTGTTGTCATTTTGTTTGAAAATGACAGAAAATTAGACCAACTAGGCTGCCAGTCACCCATGTCTGCATTAGACTGTTGGTTTGGTGGGTGTGGTGTGGGGCTTTAAGCATAGGAATGTAGACTAATAAGCCATAAGATTATGACCACCTGGACTAAGATTGTGTCCCACAATTAACTGCTAAAGTCACTGTTATGCATTGTGGGAGTGAAGAAGGCCTTTAATAAAGGGATCAGACGTATTTCATCCAGCACATCTGATCCCACAGATGCTTTATTAGGATGAGATCTGAATGTTGTTTTCAGTACAAGCCCATTTCTTAAAATAATACATTGTGTTCCACAAACCTTGTCTTTGCTCTCAAGTAACACACTCGCCTTCCCGCTCTACATATATCAGTAATTGTATGGAACTAGTGGTTTCATCACTAATACTATTTTTGTTCATGGTTTCTTACTTTTACTGAAGACAGGCGGTTATTAGGGGCCTGCAGGCAGCAGAAGCTGATGGGAACCTGTTGTTATTCATCTAATTCTTCAGGAAAAAATGGAGAGGAGGAAAAAGGACAGGAGCACACAGAAACAGAGGGCCAAATAGAAAAAGAAAGTGACCCGGGAGTCATTGACAGACTGGAAAACTTCATGCGCGGTGTGGGGAGCCAGCCAGCCAGCAACACATGTTTTATGTCCCTTGATAAACAAATAAAAAAAAACTGCATTTGATGTTGCTTTGGACCATAATCATATTGTAATTATTAACTTGAACCCTTAAGTAGCCTACTTCTTTAAAACTGTTGTAAAGTCAAATTTCACTGATTAGTGTCAGATAATTAACTGCTCATTCCAATCAGGCACCGTACCAAAATCCCTGAAAGTATCTGCTATTAAACCTCTGTTAAAAAAGAGAACACTGGATGCCTCTATACTGGCTAACTATAGACCAATCAGAACCTTCCATTCATGGCCAAGATCATTGAGAAGGTGGTCTTCAACCAACTGAATAAATTCTTAATATTCAACAAAATATTTGATAAATTTCAGTTAGGTTTTGGTTCTCATCACATCACAGAAACTGCTCTGATCAAAGTGATCAATGACATAAGGTTGAACACTGATTCAGGAAAAGTATCTGTTCTCATTCTATTGGATCTAAGTCTGCATTTGACACTGTAGATCATACAATTTTGTTGCACAGATTGTAAACATGGGTTGGACTAAATGGAAAAGTAATGCAATGGTTTAAGTCCTACTTGAAGTTATTTTGTAAGCATTGAATCTGACAGATTACCAATGTCCTGTGGGGTTCCTCAGGGCTCTGTTCTTGGACCCTTTCTGTTTAGCCTGTAAGGTTGATTATTAGAACTACGCAGATGACACACAACTATATCACTGAATCCAGATGACTATGGTCCCATTGAGGTGTTGTGTGACTGCTTAGAAAAAGTAAACTGCTGGATGAGTGAAAACTTCCTTCAACTAAACCATAACAAGATGAAGGTTATTGTCTTTGGTACCAAAGAAAAGAGGACTGCTGTCAGCAATTATCTTGAGTCTCGATCTTTAAAAGATAAAGACCAAGTCAAAAACCTTGGTGTTCTGATTGACTCAGATCTTACATTCAGCAGTCAGATCAAATCTATCACAAAAACATATTCTACCACCTAAAGAACATCTCCAGAGTGAAAGGTTTAATGGCTCAAGATCAGGAGAAACTGGTCCATGCTTTTATCTTTTATCTATTAGTCAGGTATGAACCCAGCAGGTCTCTCAGATCTATGGACACAGGTCAGATAGTGGAGCCCATAGCTCACAGTAAACATGGTGATGCTGCAGAGCTGAAGTCAGCATCCAATGTGAACATTTTTAAATCAAAGTTAAAGTTTTTTTTCTCTACTGCGTATGATTGAGAGAGAGAGTTTTGGTCATGTTGTTGATGTAATGTGTTTGTTGATGATTTTAAATTATTTTACTGATTATTTTAAATGATGTTCTTATAGATTTTAAGCTGTTGAACATTTTCTGTCACACGTTTTGATCATGTAAAGCTCATTGAGTGGCCTTGTGTATGAATTGCGCTTTAAAAATAAATTTGCCTTGCCTTGCAGTAAAATAGTTACAGCAGTAAAGTTATTTTACAGCATGTAGTGATTTTAATGCAGACAGGGCATTGATACAATACAATTTGGCTGACCCCCCCACCACACACACACACACTCTCACACACTCTCACACTCTTCCCGGCCACTACAGGGGAGCTTTTTATTAATCAAAGATATCTGATTGGCTATCAACTGACTGTGTCCATTCACTGACAGTGCACGGGAGTCTGCTCCATAGATATAATATACTGTGGTGTAATTGTTTAACGTTTGTGCTATTGAATGTACCCTAGAGCTGTTGTAATGTGTATACTGTATGTCTACAACTTGCTCTGTTGATTCACAAGAAGTCACTCACATTGCTGCTTTGCGACAAAGCTAGAGCGCTAAATTGAGATGGAGAGCAGGAAGCTTGAGAATCTGCCGTCTGAAATCATCAAAATGTCCATATTTTGTGTAGTTTACGGCTGCTCCAATCGTTCTTATAGAGTATTGAAGATTGTCGTTCACAAGGGTGAGAAATGTAAAAAGCTCACAGAACAACGCCGTAAAAAGTGGTTTTTAAACCGACATCTGTGGTCGGGAGGAGCAGAGTCTGCTGATGCTGTAGCGACCACTTCATAAGGTATGTTAGCGAGCTTTGTTTTTGTGGCTGTGTTTATATAGCATTAGGAATCCGTGTACCCTTCGTTCTTTGGTTATTCCGTTTTAAAACCAAATCAAAATAACAAATAAACAGTGTGGTTGTTTTGTTTTTCTGATTTAAAACCAAAACAGAAATAGAGAAAAAACAAAAAACAGATCAACAGCGTTTTTTTTTAATTTTTTAAATTTTTTTTTTATTTAACTTGTTCTGTTTGTGTGATATTCAGGAGAAATTAGAGCGGGAACTTAAGTCCGCTGCACCTGGTTTCCCTCCCTATGTCATGGACCAGGTTTCCTCACATGATAGGACTGTGGATGTTTTAACTCATAAAAAGCTGCTCACGCTGTAGTTTTGTTTCACGGTGTTACGGTCCAAATGGTATTCAAATAAACTGGTGACTGGCTATCTACTGTGAGGCTGATGTGAGGAACAATAGGTGTTAGAACTTCAACCATTTGACACTTTTGCAAAAAAAAATTACAGCTTTTTTTAGGGAAGTAAAAAAAAATATTTTGCACTTTATAACATACCTGTCAAGTATCCCGTTTTGGCCGGGAAACTCCCGTATTTTACATCTCTTTCCCGTATTTTACCCCTGTATTAGTATTTTTCCGTAAATATCCCATATTTTAATGTAATAATAATTAAAATATGCCTTACTAAACTGAACGCCGTCACTAGCCTCGCGAGAACTGCCACCTGAGAGTGGCAATTCTCCCGAGATTAGTGCCGACAGCGGCAACAAACCCGGAAACAACTCAGAAGAAAGATGGATGAATGAAGACGTTCCGGCGAAAAAAAACCAAAGAACTCATGTAAATACCTTAGAAAATTGGACGGAGAGTTTGCCTTCCTAAATAGGAGCAGTTACACATTCTGTTAGATTTTAGCGTCTACCACAGCGGAAGGAACGACGTAAATCAGCATGAAAAATCAGCCAATCACAAGCGCCACAATTATACACTGCTTTAAAAAAGTGTTAAAGGATTAAAGTCTTCAACAAATGTGTCTAATAAGTCATTAGTGAATACCAGAGAACCACATGAGTGAGTATGATGAGGGAGCAAAAGGCATATATTAAGTTGGTTACTAAAGGCTCAAACATGTTCCTGCCCCAAACCCCAACAAACGTTTTTCCAAATTTGAGGAGCTGGCATGTCCACCAGATAGGATGTATAGCAGAGAGTAGGTAGAGATGTATTACTATACCAAATTTCATTTTCCTTTGTGATGTAGTTCCTGAGGTAAATAATACCCCATCACTAAATTGTCCATATCTCAAAAAGTATTCATTCAATCAAATTAACAATTTACAGTGTGACTATTGAATTATTAAGGAACAATTCATAAAAATGTCAGACTTTTTTTAGGCCAAATTATGTGACCCATGTGATAATTAGCTCAGTGACATAGAGGGTGTTCCATCATGACTTAGATGTGGATTATTGATTAGTCAGCAATCGCCTATACACAGGCAATGATTATCATTGTGTTGTCATGTTTTCCATCCAGATGATGTAGGTTTGGACCTACTGTACCTTCTGTTACAGGATTGTCATCTTTAAGCGGTGCTTCATCCATCACTGTTTCACCTTCACCATTCAAAGATCTGGTCTTTGTTTTGCTGCAGGAAATCCTGACAGGGATGAAAGGTCACAGTGAGGTCAGGCAGGACCTGAGGGACTTTGAGGTAGTTCTGAAATGACTATTTTCATTAATAATGGAGTCTGCAAAACTAAACTCTCTAATCCTAGTGCAGGATATGACAGAAAATTCCACAGAGAGGTGGGAACATAAACACAGATTAGCTGACTGTCTACTCTCCATAGTCATCACCTACTTCCAAAGGCTCTTAGTCTTATAAGAAAAAGAGCCTTTCCCATCAAAAGATTTAGTTTTCTGCTTAAATTGGAATTAATTTCTGATCAAATCTGCCAAAGAGTCTAATGTTTGATTTGTTATACATTGATAAGGTTGTTTTGTACAGTTGTACAGTACTCACATTACTGTAACTGAGTGTGTTTTATGGGTACTTGTACTTTTTAAATTATATTTAGCAATTTTACTTGTACTTAAGTACTTTTAAAAGAAGCAAAGTAATTCATTACATTTATACAGCCAACCATATTACTGAGTAAATTATATATTTTTTGTTTTAAAAAATTAATAAGCCGTATTAATTTGTTAGGCTAAATATCTCAGTTGATTCTCCATCTTTTGAAAGTTCTGAAAACATTTTAAGTGAGAAAGTGACCAAGTAGAATTTCAACATCTTGCCATTTAATCCATGAAACTCGCGGATACATATTTCATTTCTGAGATTTTCGGAGACCCTTCATTGTGCTACTGACAAAACTTCCAGTTAACTTCAAAACAAGAGCCCAATTTACAAAAGTGTCAAAAACTAATGAAAGACAAGAAGAGATGCTTTTGTTTTGAAAGGGGAATGCTTATGTTCCGCTCGCCATGTATCATGGGGTGGTTGAGTATGACTAGTGTGCCCACCGTGCATACTTCATAAATGTCTCGATATAGTATACGTCCGGATATTTCTCACATACTCAATCTTTTCAAACTATCTAATGTAAACACACGACATATAACTCTTGATGTCAGACTTAGTATGAGTAGTACATTAGTGTGTGATTTCGAACAGAGCCAAAGAGTGAGTAGGTACCCCTTCTCCCTCCTGTTTCCACGCAGGTGTGGTCCATTTCCTGATTGCCTTCCCCCTGTCATATGTGGATTTATGGTTGATCTTTACTCTTTTTATTTTTCCAAGTTGAATATTTTGTTCTTTGAGGGTTTTAGAGGTTGTTGATTTTTAATTTGACAATAAATTGACTAGTTTTGACACATCCCCACTTTCCTCATCCATTTCTGTTTTTCTCATTTAGCCTAAGTGTGTGTGTGTGTGTGTGTGTGTGTGTGTGGATTCATACCCATATGTATATTGATCAGGCAGTGGATAAGGGATGGATTTCTTGGGCAGAAGGAAAAAGGTCCTGAGCAAATGAATAACACCACAGGCAGACAAAAAGAGGAAGGAGGCACGGAGGGAAACACCGGATTCATGTAGCAGCTCCAGGAAAAACAACAGACAAGAATGTCAATATGTATAGCTTCCCTACATTTCATTGTTCAGTAAGATGAGCCTCGTTTAAGTGTTAAGTTTCACCTTGATGACGAGGAAGAGCGCTGAGGAAGAATCAAAGGCTCCATTGTACAAGGTGATGACGGTCGACCGGTGTGAGCCAAACAGGTTTCCAACCTTCAGAAGAGAAATGGGAATGAATTAAATGTGAATGGTGTGAAATATCCATCCATCTTCCGCTGCTTATTTGTAGTCGGGTCACAAGGGCAGCATTCTCAGCAGGGAAGGCCAGACTTTCCCATCTCCAGCCACATGGGACACGTGAGACGTTAATTTGTAGATCAGGCTACCTCCAAAACTTTGTTCTGTCGTCATAAAAGGGCATTTTTAAATAAATGAGATGAGGAAGAAAAGTCTAGCCTCCGATAAAAGGCAAACTGAGGTGGAGCTGTGCTGCTGCATTTTGTGGCCTTTAAATGAAAACTATTGCTTTTTCAAACTGGAATTTTGTCAAAAAAGCAGATAATGATGTTATTATTATGTTGTCATCAACAAGAAAGGGCAAAAGTTTAACTTTGTATCAAGATTTAAAAATATAAAACAAAAATAATTGATTTTTTGTTTGTATTATTATTTTATTTTTGATTAAAGTGCGCTCTAAAACAAAATCTGAAATATAGCCATCTACAATTGCATCTTTGATTTACAGGTCTAATATCCAGATATGTTGATGTGGAGGAGGTCAGACAATGTTCACAAAGGTTTCCTTCAACGATAAACAAAATAAAAAGCCAAGCAAATATAATTGTTTAAAAAAGGTTTACAAAAAATGTGGGCTTTGATCTAAACAGAGAGAGCACTTTTTTAAATCCACTGTACCTGCATGTTGGTGATGAGGAATAAAATACCACCCACAGCGAGGAAGGTCATGGCAGGGAAGAGCAGGTTGGGAATGGCTGGCGGACAGAAGAGGAATAACTGAGCAAATCTAAAGCATTAAGGTTTTTATGTTGAATACATTCATATTTGAAGGTCTTCTGATTCAAAAGAGTGAGTCTCAAATTTAAAATGGTTCAAACCTGGAGTAGAAAAGGCCACCATCAACAACCCAAAGGTGTACAGGAATCTGTGGGTGAGAAAAATACAGGTTTGTGTCATTCATTTTGTGTTTGAATAACTTCTGGAACCATTTTCACGTTCTTTCCTCAGCTCTTCCAAAAGCAAAGAGCTGGAATTTACTGCCTACATCTCATCCAACTATTTTCATTCCAGTGCTCCATGTTTTTCCTCCACCCACTTTTAGTAGAAACATATGCATATCCTCAAGATCAGCGTGTTTTTGAGGATTTAGACGTATTTGAGACATGAACAGGGCAGGATTGTGTTAATGTGTTGATATTTGATGGATCTTAATATAGTGGAGAGGAAAGACTGCCTAAGGGAAAACTCTTGATATTGGTATATGCTGAGCATTCTTTTGTCCTCTGTTGAACTCACGATCCTTGGAAGACTTTAACTCTTCAGGGTTTACTTTTCTGGCCAAACACATTGTTTATACAGTGTGTGTGTGCTGGCTTGATTTGTGTTTTTAAAGTTTCTGGAAAATGTTGCATCTAAGATTTGAAAGACATTTCCTATTTATTATCATCATTATTTTATTCATTTATTCTGGGATGATGTGGGTGTTAATGGTATCTTTCAGGCTCATCATCGTAGGTTTGTGAATTGATTTGTGTACTTTTAAATAAATAGTATTTTTACCATGGTATTATTATATGGCCTTATTAATAAGGCTATATAAAATACAAATAATCTCCAATTTATGGTGTAGGCTGACTAAGTGGTTATGAATGCATGCTGTCCCTTTCACAGGGTTCACTGAGTCATCGTTGCCCCCTCATCCCCATCTGTGAGTGTGTGGGAAACTGGAACTGACTGTAAATAAAAACATGTCTGTGCTGTAATGAAGTGAAAGTGAATGATCGGAGCGCTGATCATTGTCTGATGAAATAATATTGTATAAACTCACAACTTTATTCATGAACAGTATGTATTCCTCTGCCTGCATTCCTTCCTTCCTGCTTTTCTGAAAAAACAGCGTTACTTTAGGTTGTGACCATCACCAGCCCTCCCCAAGGAAGGTTAAGCTAAACTTTATTAGAGGGGAAATGTATAAAAAGAGGGTGGTGGTACACCCTAGTGAGGGGGAAAACAAGGGAGAGCGAGTTAGGGGGGACATTCGCACGAAGCAATTTTGGTCATGCTGTAAGTATGATGTGATGTTGCAGCTGCTATCCCATGACCCAACCCTGCACCCCACTGACACCCCACACACCCAACCATAACAACTAAAAGCAGCATCACCATGTTTACTGTGAGCTCTGGGCTCCACTATCTGACCTGTGTCCATAGATCTGAGAGACCTGCTGGGTTCATACCTGACTAACATGTCACTGATGTATTCTGGACCAAACCCATTCACAGATTTATACACCAGCAGCAGAACTTTAAAGTCTTTACTGAGGCTGACTGGGAGCCAGTGTAAAGACTTTAAAACTGGAGTAATGTGCTCTGACCTCTTTGTTCTGGTTCAGACCTGAGCTGCAGCGTTCTGAACCAGATGTAGCTGTTTGATAAAGTAGTCCGTTCTTCTGGAGATAAAAGTAAAGCAGCTTCTCCTGATCACCAAGTGTATTACAACATAAATACAAATACAAAAATAAATACAATAAATTGTCATATTCAGCAGAACTTCTTGACTTTTTACTTCCAAGAACTATGATGTTCAGGACCTGGCTTTTTAGTCAGAGCTGACCACTCTGTAATTGTGTCTTTTAATAAAAATAATAATGATAATCAATAACAATAATACATTTTATATATATTAGCGCTTTTCAAAAACTCAAAAACACTTTACAGAAAGAACATAGTGACAGACTAACAGACAATGCAACATCACACACAAGTCAGAAAGCAAACAACAACAAAAGTAGCTAAAGAAAATACATAATCATATGTTAAAAGCCTGTTTAAAAAAGGTGAGTTTTGATGAGTGATTTGAAAGTTGGAGGGTCAGTGCAGTGTTAAATGTGTGTAGGGAGTGTGTTCCAGAGGGAGGGGTTAGCTATAGAGAGGGCTCTGTCCACCTAGGTTTGGTGCTTGGTTCTGAGAGAGGAAGATAGGAGGTTGGCTTTTGAATTGAGTACCAATTATATAGAATTTCCTCATTGTTAGTACATGTGGATTGAGACACCCACATGTTTCAATCCGTCAGTGGAAGTCATGCATAGACTTGTTTGCTTCCATGTGTGAGAGTGATTAAAGTTCAGTAGCTGGTTTGACATTAACTTTTTGCTCACTCTTGTTACTAGTTACCCAAAATCACTAGCCAAACATTTTCATCATTGTGTTAAATGTTGGAACATTCATGGTATTACAACTCCAATTATGTTTTTTTTTTTTTTTAAGATGAATATAAATTGCACTTCAGCGTATTCCTTTTTACACATATCAACTTCTCGAGTCTGAGATTTATGAATGTAAAGTGGATTACAAATAAAATGCATTGTTATTACTATTCTTATAACTTATGAAGACAAAGCCCAATAGTAAAAATCTGAGAAAAGAAAGTGTGTAAATTCAAAGACTGATCCAAAGCTTTCACATCAACAACCAGTAAGACTTGCTTTGGACTTACATGCTGAAGAGCCGAGCCACTGTGGTACCATAGTGGTCATAGAGGAATCCACTGGGTAGTGTCATGAAGTTATTCATGAAGGAGGCAACGGTGAAGATGAGTGAAAATTGTTCATCTTGGTTGCTGCAATCTGCAGAAAGGAACACATAACTTGAATGCAAATATCTTTATTGGAGAATGACATTTTATAGTCAAATAGAAAGACAAAACTAACCCAAGACCTGAGTGTTGTTGACTCCTGTGGTGTTAGTGCACAGCGAGCTGAAGTATCCTTCCTCTTTGAGGACAAAAACAAGGGAAGCCCATCCAAACACAGCTCCGGCAAAACACAGACACTCCACCAGCCCTGTGACAAAGGTGAGGCCGCGCCGCATGGAGAAGCTGCTCCAAACCCACGGCATGGTCTCTCACACACACACAGTCTACACTTGCATGTACGCACACACTCACTGCTGGCCTCACTTCACCTGATGAAAAAATAAAAGCAAAAATAAATGAAATGTGTGAGTCTTGATTTTTTTGCACGAGAGGAAAGTACTTTGGAAAATGGAAACACATCAAAACCTCAGTGGAAAAGATGAGAGAGAGGGAGGGTGGGAAATGAATGACAGCCAAATGAATTGCATCACTCCGTGCACAGGAGCAGAAAACACATGGAGTATTGATAGCTAGGAAAACCAATCTTCTCATTATGCCTCTAAATTGGTCACACCTCAAGCTTGTTCCTGTTTAATACTCACAGCTTTCCTCCGAGTGTTTCCCCTAAATCTTCCTACAAACAACTCCTCTCTGCTGTAGTCATGCACTTCTGCTTTTATAGACAACCTCTTCCTTCCTCCTCTCCACGATGTCCCTCCTTCTCATTCCTCCCTGGTCTGTTCCTCATGCAGTGAGATCACCATAGAGGAACAGATCTTCTTTTTTTTTTGATGGGTATGAATGGAATAAATACTGCAGCATTCCCACCGACCTGGAAAGCAGAGAATCGGACATGCTCCAGATGTGGATGCTGAGCAGGTTAAGTGGTTTTCACTGAGAAAACAAAGCTCCTGAGCAGGGCACTACAGCTGATATAATAAAAAGATCAGGGTGTAAAGCTCTCTACTGTTAGCTTTTAGCTTTAGCTTTTCTATTTCTGTATAACTAAGTAGCTATGCATTAAAAAATGTCACTGTTCAAGCAAAGTGATGCAGCTGAGACTAAAACAGAAAAACCCTCAGATATCATCTGTGTTTGGATAAAAACAGTGAAAATTTCTGCGTTCCACTGTAAACAAAAGCTTGTGTTCCGTGAGGTTTGCCTCAAGGTGGAAAAACCTCCAGTAGAACAGGAAACTGTGGTTTGATGTTCTGTGAAAAAAAGGGAAAAAACTGGCTTGGCAATTTTCCATATTTCATTATGGATGGGAAAGAAAGACTAACTTAGATTATTGAATGTAACACTGTGCTGTATGGGATGCTGACAAACAATAGTAATAGCTCATCTCCCATTCCCAATTAAAAACACCCTAATTAACCAGTGACGTGCCGTCAGGGTAGGCAAGGTAGGCAGTACCTACCCAAGGGTGAATTGATATTTTATTTAATTATAATTTTTTTAAATGTTTTTTAATTATAAATTATTTATTTTTCCATTTCCAATAGCCTACAGTACCTATAAGTTTGAAAGTGTCAGCATTTTGTGCGTTTAATAGCCCAAATTACTAAACAGCGCTGTTTCCTGGAACAGCTGCAGTCTTTTTTTTTTTCTCGCTCCGCTGTAAGGCAGAGGGAGGCCACACCCCCTCCCAAAGGCACGTCGCTCTTCTGCCTCCGTTCTCATTGCGTGATTTTACGTGTTTGCGCATGCGCAGTCAGGTCCCCAATATGACATCCATTTACGCGTAAAGGCAGCGTAGGGAGCTGCCTTTGCACATAACTGCGCTATGCTAAATGCTATACGTAAGTTCACAGCACATTAGTGAATAAATGACATGTGACTGCTGCTACGTTCTTTATTTAGTGGGCGGGTGACAGCGCTAGAGATGATAGAGAAACTTTGTTTTGAGGAGAAACGACAGCTTTTGAAAGATGGAGACCAACACCTGAGTTACCAGAGCTTCAGCAAAGGTAAGGTCAGAACATGTTTCATACTTTTCACAGTGAATGGTACAAAAGGAAGGATTGACTTTGTGGATGCTCCTCACTGAGGCTGTTCTGAGTTGTTGTCATTTTCTCCGTGTTTCTGTGTTTCCAACACAAACAACAGATGTGCTGTCGTGTCATGAGATATATCTTGTTGGAGAGTATGGAGGCTATATTAAATAACTGTTTGTTTCTTTAATGGTGTTTATGATGTTGATTTTGTCAGATGGCTAAACACTTGTTCATGTGGATCTTATTGGGTTTTTTCTTTCTTATTATGAATTTTATATTTTGATAAGCGCATTGAGATGACTGTTGGAAATTGCTTTGTACAAAAAAAATTGATTTGAATTGAATTAACACTTGACAGCAGAAACATATGAAATTGTCATTGGTGGTCTCAATTTGCGAAGTGCCTACCCAGCCCTAGTGGTCATGGCACGTCACTGTAATTAACACAACTTGTGGGAAGATTTTCTTTTTTCAAATCAAATCATCCTTGTGTTTCTTTCACTTGAGGCTAAGCTGTTGGGAGCACTAATAATCGTCCAACATTTCTTGTTATGCTGTAACACACACACACACACACACACACACACACACACACACACACACACACACACACACACACACACACACACACACACACACACACACACACACGACAGGAGGAGGACAGAGTGTTGGTACACAGAACATCAGAGGGTCAAATGTGCGAGAAAATGAGAGCAGACAGTGTTGACAAACAATGTTGCAACTTTGTGTGGGAACTGCTTCTTTTGTGTTTCTGCACCTGCTCTGTCTTGCGGGAATCTTTATTTTCTCACACTCTATCTGCTTGTTATCCTTCACCTCAATTCCAGAAAAAACCCATCAGAGGCTCTGACCCCACCCCTATTACACCACCAGTCAGAACAGTATCAATCTCAAATTGCTCACAGGAGTGAATGAGTGTTTGTCTGTCTGTGTGTTGCCCTGCGATGGACTGGTGCCTTGTCCATGGTGTACCCCCGCCTAGCACCCATGTGAACTGGAGATACGCACCGGCAGACCACTTCAGGGTGTGTGTGTGTAAGCAGCAGCGGAGTTAGTCAGCTGTTTCAAACACTCACCAGTGTTAAGCTGCTAAGTCACTCTCTTCTCCTCCTCATCTCTATTAACTACAGGAATAGTGTATATAAGGTGATAATCATTTGTTTTGTCCAACCTCTGCGTCCCATTGGTACGCAGAGCTTGATACGTCAGATCTTGTCAAAGGCGATACGAGATGGTATAACAGACACTAAAAATGAAACTGCTCCCTGGGCGCTACACTGTGCTGCTGACTGCTCCTCAGGGAGGGGTTAAATGCAGAGAACACATTTTGTGTATGTAGCTATAAATATATGACAATGAAGTATACTGTATATTCTATATTGAACAGCACTGTTTGTTTTAGCTTTGAGGTAGTTTGAAAGGGAGGAGCTCACATACTCACATTCTGGGTATGGAGCCTGGAATGTCAGGGGGAGGAGTTTCCACGCTGTGATGTTCCAACGCAAGAAAAGTCCTATTTGCCCGTTTGGAACTGACTTTTTACAAAAAGTGGAATAAGAAGAGAGGGAGGAAACAGAACTTTTTCCTCTTTGGCCCTCTGAATGAGGCTGAATGAATGTATATCACTGTAGCAAAACCATTATAAAGTTAAATTTTCACAATACTGCCCCTTTAAATACCAAATGTTCATGGTTTCACTTTAATTAGAGAGCAATATAATAAAGAGAGCAAGCAGCAACTTTAAATATATTAAATGTTTAAGTTTCAACATGCAACACTTTATTTCTGCTAATCTATGCAATTGTATCATTTTCATTACATTTCATCTTTAAATGATCATCTTCCTATTTTACTAGCTACCAACAAACAGCTTTAAACTAATTGACCAATGATGTCACTCTGTCCCCTTCGGTTCATTTAAAGCACTTTATCAATAAAGTTGTACTGAAGTAGATTGGACTACTGTTAAAAGTGGACGTTTAATGATTAAAACTTAAATAATTTCAGTTCTACACTACTGTTGCAAAACTGCATATGGAGAACACACAAGTAGAGAGTTGCTGTAAAAACACATGCTGTAGTTATCAAATGCTCATTACTCCCCTCAGTTAACTTCCAATTTCATATTAACCCTTGTGGTTAAAATGACACAATTAAATAATTTTTCAAACTGAGACTCACTGTCTTTGGCTCATTTCATTTTCTGTGAAGAACATATATCAGAAAACATATTTAATGACCACACACCGGTGGGACATATAAGATGTCCCACTGGACCCAGGGCTAATAGTAGTGTGGAAATTGATGTTTTGTGACACACACACACACACCATCAGAAGGTCAAATGTGCGAGAAAACAGACAGTGTTGACAAACAATGTTGCAACCTTGTGTGGGAACTGCTTCTTTTGTGTTTCTGCACCTGCTCTGTCTTGCGGGAATCTTTATTTTCTCACACTCTATCTGCTACAAATTGGAGGCGGGGAGACTATAATTATAGCTTTGCCAGTGTGGTTTCTTATCACAACCGATCAAGATGGCCAAAAGTTACTCTGCGCAGAGGGCCCTCAAATTCATTTTGGAAGAGAGAGAAGTTTTTGATGATGATGTAGAGGGAGAGGATTCAGAAGAAGAGGATCACATTTCTGAATATTCAGAGTCTGACAGTGACTCTGAAGAAGATGATGAGATTGAGCATCAGGCAGTTCTGAAAAAAAGACGAGCCACAGGACCAGGCCGTCAGCAACCATCCCCAGGACCAAGCTGTCAGCAGCCAGCCCCAGAACAAGCCAGTCAGCATGGAGCAAGTGAGGAAATATGGATGTCAAAAAATTCTGAAATTGAATGATCTTCTCGCCCAAGAAAAGAGCCACCCCGCAAGGCTGCCAATGTGATAACCAGGGCCAACACGGATGGCAGTTACTTACACACAGGACATCAAGTCTTCTTTTGAGCTTTTCATCACAGATTCCATCCAGGAAATTATTCTTGACTGCACTAATTTAGAAGGAAGACGTGTTTTTGGAGAGCGGTGGAAGGAAATGGACCAAACCCAACTACATGCTTACTTCGGAGTTCTCATCCTTGCTGGAGTTTTCAGGTCCAAAGGGGAATCCGCAGAATCCCTGTGGGATGCAGAAACTGGCAGAGAAATTTTCCGTGCAACAATGTCTCTGGAAAACTTTCACATAATTTCCAGGATTATCCGCTTTGACAACCGAGATGACAGACCAGCTCGACGGCAGAGAAACAAACTAGCTGCCATCAGGACAGTGTGGGACAAGTGGGTGCGCCGCCTCCCCCTGCTGTACAACCCTGGGCCAAATGTCACCATTGATGAACAGCTGATGCCATTTAGGGGCCGCTGCCCCTTTCGGCAGTATATACCATCTAAACCTGCAAAGTATGGTATAAAGATCTGGGCTGCCTGTGATGCCACTTCCTCATATGCTTGGAACTTACGAGTCTAAACAGGGAAACCTGATGGAGGAGCCCCCGAGAAAAATCAAGGAATGAGAGTTGTCCTCGACATGTCTCAGGGACTCAGTGGACACAACATCACATACGACAATTTTTTTACCTCGCACAAACTGGGACAGGAGCTCCGGAAGAGGAAGCTGACCATGGTGGGAACAATAAGGAAAAACAGGTCAGAGCTCCCACCTCGACTGCTGACTTCAAAGAACAGGCCTGTCAAGTCTTCCAAGTTTGTATACACGGCTGACACATCCCTGGTATCCTATGTGCCAAAGAAAGGCAAGAATGTGGTACTCATGAGTACACTGCACGGGGATGGAAGAATCTGTGACCAGGAACATCACAAACCAGAGATCATCATGGATTATAATGCCACAAAAGGAGGGGTAGACAACATGGACAAGCTGGTGACGGCCTACAGCTGCAAACGGAGGACTCTACGCTGGCCACTGGTGATATTCTTTGACATGTTGGACATCTCAGCGTACAATGCCTTTGTCATTTGGATGGCACTGAACCCAGAGTGGAAACGAGTGAAGCTCCAGAAAAGACTGCTCTTTCTTGAGGATCTGGGAAAGGCATTGGTGAGACCACAAATCGAGAGAAGAAAACATATCCCCAGAACCCCAGCCTCTGCAGCCATGGTGAGGAGGATTCAGGAGGAGAATGCTGGTGCCCTGTCCACCCAACCTACAGAACCACAATCCGCAGAGCCTGAAGTAAGTGTGTGATGCTGTTGCAGTACATGTCTGGCACTCATGTCTTGTGAGAGAGAGAGAGAGAGAGAGAGAGGTGTTAGTAAAATTCCTGATCTTTTCATTATTCTAGGTTGTGAACACCAGCAACAAGAAGAAGCGGTGCGACGTGTGCGGACCCAAGATGGACAGGAAAACACAATATACATGCATCAAGTGCAGAAAGTATATCTGCAACACATACACAGTAAAGCTCTGCCCCTCATGTGTTGTATAGGCTAGTGGCTAAAGGCCATGTGTTCAATGGGGCTGATGTGTTGTCTTGACTGATATGTTTACTCTGTGTTCTGTAATAAAAGTCAGTAGTTTTGAAAAACCTTGCTTCACTTGTAAATTTGTTTCCACTCATATCTTGATTTGAATTGATTTTCTTTATTATGTTTTAAATAATAAGTTATAAATGTGACCTAACAAAGGTAAAGGGCAAATATTAACCATATATATTGTTTATATTGCTTGTAATTGGGATAAGGTAAACATCTGGTCAGTATTTTAACATAAAAGTGTTTGATTGTGAGGCAAGCCACAAAATGGAATGGGTCCATCAGACCCACAAACACTGGCTGAGTAACAACAATATGAATATTACACAAGGGTTAAATGTCTTTTGAAAGGCTCAAAAACTTGTACGCCTAGTGCAAGGACCTCATAGCAGGGGGTCACCAACCTTGCGAAAACCCCTAGATACTTCAAAGTTACTGAATAATCTGAAGGGCTACCAGTTAGATGCACTGAACTACTAAAAGTTCACGGACTTACTTTGATTAGAGGGTAACATAATAAAGGGATCATTAACTTCAAAAGGCTGGAAATATGATTAATTTAACAGGAAATCATCATGTTCCTATTTTACAAGCCACTATCTACATTTAACTAATTGAAACATGTTTTTGCAATTCAACAATTAAGATTTTTATAAAACTCAACTTCCGTTTTTTTTTTTTTGTTTTTTTTTAAACATCAAAATCTAAACCCCAAATCTGCTGCACCTTTAACAAAAACCTATCTGCAATATTTGAACACTATGTTTCAGTGAAAATAAACAGTTAAAGATGGTTCATTTAAGTTCAGCTGTATTGACACTGACGACATCTGTCATCTGTGTTTATCTTTGTGAGTTTTAAGCCTGGCAAGTATATCAGATTTTAGACAGAGTTACATATGTGCAACCGTGCAGATTTTTTTGATATGATGATATTTTGTACAATACCCATTTTTCAGTCGAAATGTTCTTATCACACTTGCCACTGTACAGTATATCGGCTTAGATTTGGCTGTACTCGCAGTCCAGCCTCCCTCTGCGTCAGGCCGTGGTTGACAACGTGGTCAACCAGTGTTGATCTCATTTGTCAGATTCGGTCCTCTTTGAGAACCTTCTTGTTTTCCTCTTCCCCAACCTCCAGCATGGCCTCCTTCTCTTCCTCTGTTGATTACTCGTTCTCGTTCTCGTTCTCCTCCTCCTCCTCCTCCTCCTCCTCCTCCTCCTCGTCCTCCTCGTCTTGCTCTTTCTCTGACTCTTTCCATTGTGCTTGAAGACCGATGTACTCACCTGCTGCTTTTTATAGGGCTTACACACCTGATTGGTGTGTCTACAATTAAGCAAACGAGTGTTGACAATGTGCTTATAGTTGTGCAAATATGGACTGATGTTTTGCTTCTTGAGTGTAAGGTTTTGCTAATAGTGTACTACTTTTAATTTTAGTGTGGAAGCAATCCAAAAAAACTGTAATGTTCTGCTTTTTGTCCTTGGACCATATCTGATGGTAAACAGTGCAGATGCCAAACACCCTACAAAAGCTATAGTTTTTTTTACCCACATTAAGCCCAATAAAAACCTCTCTGAGTGGGAAATGTTCATTGTTGCCTCATATATCTAACTGACCTACACATGGCATATGGTATTGATTGGTGTGCATATTCTGTCCAACTAAGTCACGTGTATTCAAGCCTTCCTCAATATTTTGCATTAAAATCTCAAGGCAAGCATAAAATTCACTGCAAAAGGTCATAATGGTACTATTCTTACAAATATACCATCATCTGATCATAAGACACAAAGCCTTCGCACACAAACATGGAGTACTTCCTCAAAATAAGATTGAACCTATGGCTTACCCCAGTTTGACAAACTTAAGTCAGTAGTTCAAAGTTAAACAAAGCAATCTGGAGAATATGTCCATTGTACAATTGGCACATGCTTATGAACACATTGCAGCATTAATGATTGACGTGGGCAAGTTCAGAAAAAAGATTAACTTTTAATAGTCCAAGAGCTAATGCCAGGGTGGTTGACTGGACTCCTTAGAACACCCCCACCAGGGCCGGTCCAGGTCATTTAGGGGCCCTAAGCAAAATCAGTATGGGGCCCTTTTTTTTGGTTATTTTTTTATACACCTATATTTTAATTGTCATTCCTGTTGATTGAAACTTACACTAGATGGTTCCAAACCTCAATTTAAATTGAAAAGACAAAGAAATTCTGCAATTCCTGCATTTATTTTTTGTAACATGCAATCATTATGTGTCAAAAGTCAAGTAAAATAGTGAAGTGCTTTTAATTTCAAGTAAAGCAAACAGAGAACACAGATAAACACTCCAAATGTAAGTATTGAACAATAAGTTAACTGAAATATTTCAATCTTACTGCAGACCAAACACACCCGAGTCAATTAACAAACAAATACAATGTCTGTTTCGTGCATACGAAGTCAAACACCAGTGGTGGTGGAGAAGCCCAATGGGGGCCCACCGTTTTTTTGGAGAAAAAAAAAGGATAAAAATTGACAGGAATTTTGAAATTATGACTATTATGTGTTATTATAAGCCATTTATGAAGTATACTTAAACGTAGAGTCTAACAAAAAGGCACAATCTTGAGATACGCTTTTAACAAACAAAAAAAAAACACAATTAAAATAAATAACATGAATTGTTTTCACTTAAAGGAGACATATGCTTTTAAATCCTTCCTTTTTAAATATAAATCATACAGTTGTGGTCTATATAAAGCAGAACTGCAATGCTTGGGTCTGAATTCCTCATTATTATAGCTCCACAGGCCCCTTTTCTGATGTGCTTCTAAAAGCAACTCGTTTTGGTGCGGTCTCTTTAAATGCAAATGAGACACTTCATACCCCGCCCCCTCTCCAGGTTGCAGAGGTGACACTCGGTTCAACTCCACCCTGTTCGGCCATTTTTGTAGTTTGTAGTTATTTACAAAATGTCAACAACAGAAGACTTGTCCATCCAGCCTTACATGTTCGAGCCAGAGTCGGACCCGGCGGAGCGAGATGAAAATGAAGATGATGAACCTGCAGAACCCTAACAAGTGAGCTAACACAAGCACCGAGCTAATGCTAGCGCCAAGCTAACGTCACAAAATGCATTTTAATAGTCTTTTCGGAGACAAAAACACCAAAATGAAATGACTAATGAAAACTTTAGACTTAAATTAAACCACGTAGGCCATATCATCAAGGATCTAAAACGAGCACACAGCGCTAACATATGTAGACGGTGCAACTGCTAATGCTAACAAAACAATGACAGGGACGTCTTATCATCACACTTTTTAGCGTTATTTACAGCTTACCGAAGTGCTCTGTTCATCGTCTCCAAAGATAGAAGGAATTGAAAAAAAAAAAAAAACAAGTGAATGTAACCATGTCGGAAATAAACTGAATAAATAAATAAAAAAATAACCCTCAATCAGACAAAGTCTTTCGGCAAATCCTTCTTTATACTGGCGGAGGTTGCAGAAGCAGTGATCCTTGAAGTGCTGCGCGCACACAAAAATGACCTTACCCATAGATGTGGGTACATTTCCGTGAAAAATAAAACTCAACCAGGCACTTCGAAAAGGTTCTGATGCTGGGAGACGGTGTAATGAAGCGTGTGGGTTACTACATCCAACAACCGAACATTTTGACTTATCCTCTCGTAACTTCGGCATCCTTGAGCTTGGACTACAAAATAAAAGTGAGAAATAAGTGTTGGGCCTGGAGTTGATGTACTAATTTGGCAGTTCCGCTGCAAATACTGTGACGTTATTGTTCAAAAAACGTAATAGAGAATCGAAAAATCAAAACAGATTGAAAAATATGAGCAAAACATAATATAAAGATATCAACGGAGCACCTGAAGAGACTAATTTGAACTTTTCTGTACTTCTAAACACTCTAAATATACAACAAAATGCATTTAAGGGCTAAAAAAGTGAATTCAGCGTGATATGTCCCCTTTAAGTTATATCCTAGTGAATCTTAAAACAAGCTGGTCACATTTGAAAGTAAAATAAATTCACATAAATAAAAAAGTGCAAATATAGCCAAGGGGTAAAACCAACTCTGAAGCTTTAGTGATTGACTAGCCTACAACATGAAAAATGTGAAAGCTATTAATTATTTTCATAATAGATATTTCATTTTAGTCAGTGTACTGTGTTTACATCAGATATTTGTATTGACCAGCAGAGGGCGCTGGTATCCCAGTGGTCGGTTGGGATGCAGCTATTCTAGCAGTGAAGAAGAGATGCTACGCTAGCAGACAGAGCTAATAGAAAAAATATGACTTTTACAGATATTCACGTAATATTACAGATATTTTTTCGGTGTCAAAGGGGTAAGGAATCATTTATGAACATGTTTAAGAGTCGTAGGCGAGTCCAGTTTTGATGCACGCAATGCACAGCAGTACCAGTAACATGCAAGTGGGGTTTCCAGGTTGGGGGCCCTCTAGTGGCCAGGGGGCCCTAAGCAGCCGCTTAGTCTGCGTATAGGCTGGGCCGGCCCTGACCCCAACCCCAACGTAGCATGTAGTCTTAAGTTGTGTTATCAGTTTTTTGCTAGAAGCCAGACAATGATGACGACAGTGGC
The DNA here is from genome assembly GCF_900634775.1 of Gouania willdenowi. NCBI lineage: Eukaryota > Metazoa > Chordata > Actinopteri > Blenniiformes > Gobiesocidae > Gouania > Gouania willdenowi. The sequence goes on from NC_041053.1 coordinate 12,988,538, forward strand.
TGACAGAAGCATACACATGATGGCCAGTTTGTGTTATAAACTCGATTTAGTGCCAAGTCCAAAAATATTGAATTGTATTGCCAAATGTATACACAATACTACTTAACTGCTTAAGCATACTTAACAATACAAGAGGCAATGCATGTATTAAATTGTTAAGTTCTGAGATTCTGAGAACTGTAACATTGCAATATTACTTGACTTCAATTTGTAATTATTTCATTCAATTTTCTATTCTCTGCTGTGGGTTAATTATTTATGTTATTTTTTAAATTTAAGTTAAGAGTTTAGATTTACTGGGTTTTCTTAATTGTTATTCAAGTGTAAAATACAGTATTCATGAGCAAACTCATTTAGCAACATCATACTCATTTTTGACAGTCCTTACTGTGTTTAAGGAGAAAAATGTTTGCCATGTCACGTGACCTTTTGACCTAGAATTACTTATTACTTCAGAAGTAGGTCAACAATTTTGTTTAAAGAAATTCCCTAATTGGTACCAAAATAATTAAAATTGGTTGATTATTGACAAAGATATGAAGAATTATGTTATTCCTACCCCACATTTTCAATGACCATCCACGTCAATCACTCGTATATAAAATGGCTTCGAGCACAAAACTGATACCACACTTTGAGACTACATAGTACCTGGTGGTGTTCTAGGGTCTAGTCAACCACCCTGACATGTCAAACCTTAGATGTAGTGAGTGTTGAATGAAACAAATTAGGTCCATAATCCTGGACTATAAGAACAGAGATGCATCCTCTCTGGACAAAGCATCTAATAATGACTGTTGACTCAGTGCTCTACAAAATGATATAACACACACTTAAATGTAACATTTTTACAATACACAATATATATTCGACACAGGTTTGTAAAAAACTTTGATAAGTTCACATATATACAGTGTACACATACACATCAAACACACATACAGTGTACACACACACACACACACACACACACACACACACACACACACACACACACACACACACACACACACACACAGTGACGTGCTGTGACCACTAGGGTTGGGTAGGCACATTGCAAATTGAGACCACCAATGACAATTTCATATGTTTCTGCTGTCAAGTGTTAATTCAATTCAAATCAATTTTAATGGTATAAAGCAATTTCCAACAAAGACATCTCAATGCGCTTATCAAAATATAAAATTCATAATAAGAAAGAACAAACCCAATAAGATCCACATGAACAAGCATTTAGCCATCTGACAAAATCAACAACATAAACACCATTAAACAAACAGTTATTTAATATAGCCTCCATACTCTCCAACAAGATATATCTCATGACACGACAGCACATTTGTTGTTTGTGTTGGAAACACAGAAACACGGAGAAAATGACAACAACTTAGAACATCCTCAGTGAGGAGCATCCACAAAGTCAATCCTTCCTTTTGTACCATTCACTGTGAAAAGTATGAAACATGTTCTGACCTTACCTTTGCTGAAGGTCTGGTAGCTCAGGTGTTGGTCTCCATCTTTTAAAAGCTGTCGTTTATCCTCAAAACAAAGTTTCTTTATCGTCTCTAGCGCTGTCATCATGACTGTAGTGTTATCCCGCCCACCCCTAGAGAACGTAGCAGCAGCGGTCACATGATATCAATTCACTAATATACTGTGAACTTACGTATAGCATTTAGCATAGCGCGGTTATGTGCAAAGGCAGCTCTCTACACTGCCTTTGCACGTAAATGGTTGTCATCTTGGGGACCTGACTGCGCATGCGCTAACACGTAAAAACACACAATGGGAACGGAGGCAGAAGAGCAACGTGCCTTTGGGAGAGGACTGTGCAGCTGTTCCAGGAAATAGCGCTGTTTAGTAATTTGGGCTATGAAGCGCACAAAATGCGGACACTTTCAAACTGTAGGCTATTGGAAATGGAAAAATAAATAATTTATAATTATATAATTAAAAAAAAAAAAATACAATTAAAACAAATAATCAAAATAGCAATTCACCCTTGGGTAGGCTTGCCTACCCTGACGGCACGTCACTGCACACACAGTATTTGTGTTTCTATGTTTTAGTGTTTCTTCTTTTAATTCAAAATATTTCTGGAGCATAAGGTATTTCTGATTCTGAAATACACAGTATGTCTTTTTGCAGTCTATGGAATGTACATGACATGTTCAGAATATTTATATTCGTATTTAATATTAACTAGTACAGTGCCCGTCGGAAGTATGCATTCATGTGGGAGCATAAGGGGTATAATTGCGGGTGCAAAATGTGGGTGCAATTTTCCTGGTTTAATTCTATGGGACAAGTGCATGATAAATGTGTTTGTTGTTTGTTTTTTTACTCACTTTTATATTTTTTTGTTTGGTGTATTTTTCTGTGACGTATGTTTTTTGGAGTCATGTGTATTTTTGTATGTTTCTGTTGTGTTTTTGTGCAATTTTTGTATAATTATTGTTTTTGTTTCCATTGTAGTGTGATTCAGGAGTCTTTTACTTTACTTTTACTTTAGCAAGATGGCGCCGCGGATGGCTGCTGTGGTGTGTTGGTCCGCACTTTTTTGTCTTGTTTTTGTTGTAAAATCCGCAACTGGCTTCTCTTATTCAAGAGAAGAGCTCTTGAACGTCAGGGCAACAACCCCGAGAGATTTATTTCCCACTTTCATCGCTTCCTCTGTGGATTTACTGGACATTTTACTCAAAGGTGCGCTCACCTTTGCTCACGCAGTGAAGCGCCGGAGGAGAGGAAAAAGAGCTGGTGCGCTTGTGCGCCTCCGCCAGCGCGGCCGGCGCACACCATTACCGGGGATATTCCTCTCTAACGTGCGCTCACTGTGTAACAAAGTGGACGAACTCCAGCTGCTGTTGGGTAGAAACAGAGACTTCTCCTCATCTTCTGTTCTGTGCTTCACGGAAACGTGGCTGTGTGGAGCGGTACCGGACTCTGCGCTGCAGTTGGCCGGCTTCCAACTTCACAGAGCGGACCGAGACGCGGAGCTCACCGGGAAGAAGAAAGGTGGAGGAATCTGCTTTTATGTGAACAGTAACTGGTGTAACGACGTGACAGTGATCCTCCAGCACTGCTCTCCTCACCTGGAATCCTTTATTATCAACAGCAAACCCTTCTATTCTCCCCGTGAGTTCGCTTCATTCATCCTGGTTGGTGTGTACATCCCACCGTCAGCTGATGTGCGCGAGGCACAGCGCACACTCGCCGACCAGATCCTGTGCATGGAGCGGACCTACCCGGACTCTTTTATCATTGTGCTTGGTGACTTTAATAAAGGTAACCTCTCACACCAGCTCCCCAAATATAGAAAACTAATTAAATGTCCGACCAGAGAGGAGAAGACACTGGATCACTGTTACACCACACTAAGCAGTGCTTATCACACCGTTTCCCGTGCTGCACTGGGCCAATCGGACCATTTGATGGTCCACCTGATTCCTTCATACAGACAGAGGCTGAAGCTCTGTAAACCTGTGGTGAAGGAATCTAAACAATGGACCAGTGAAGCAGTGGAGAAACTCCAGGAGTGTTTGGACTGTACTGACTGGGATGTTTTCAGGTCTGCGAACAGTTCTCTGGATGAGTTTACAGACGCTGTGACGTCCTACATCAGCTTCTGTGAGGACAGCTGCATTCCATCAAAGACCAGGGTGAGTTATAACAATGACAAACCCTGGTTCACAGCTAAGCTCAGAGGGCTGAGGGCAGACAAAGAGGTCGCTTTCAGGGGTGGAGACAGAGCCAGGTACAGAGAGTCGAAGTACACGTTTGAAAAGGAGGTGAGAAAAGCCAAACGTTTGTACTCAGAGAAGTTACAACATCAGTTCTCTGCAAATGACTCGGCTTCTGTCTGGAGAGGGCTCAGGCAAATTACAAACTACAAGCCCAAAGCCCCTGCTGCTGCTAACGACCTCTGCCTGGCCAACAGTCTGAATAACTTCTATTGTAGATTTGACAGACAATGGGACAGACCTGACTCCAACCCTCCTCACACCTCTGACCAGCCTCACTCCAACACCTTCACCCCCCACATCAAAGCTACAGTTTCACCCCAGCTGCCTACAGAGGCTCTCTCCCCTATCTTCCCCCCCTCCTCCCCCCCTCCTACAGAGACACCTTTCTCCATCAAAGAGAGAGATGTGAATAGACTTTTCAGGAGACAAAACCCCCGTAAGGCTTGTGGACCGGACTCTGTCTCTCCTTCTACCTTAAAGCACTGTGCTGATCAGCTGTCTCCAGTGTTCACAGACATTTTTAACACCTCACTGGAGACATGCACCGTACCAGCCTGTTTTAAGGCCTCCACCATCGTTCCTGTCCCTAAAAAGCTGAGGATCACAGGACTTAATGACTACAGACCCATCGCTCTGACATCTGTGGTCATGAAGTCCTTTGAACGCCTCATGCTCTCCCACATCAAGGACATCACCGACCCCCACCTGGACCCCCTGCAGTTTGCCTATAGATCCAACAGGTCCGTAGACGATGCTGTAAACCTGGCTCTCCACTTCATCCTCCAGCACCTGGACTCCCCAGGCTCCTACGCCAGGATCCTGTTTGTGGACTTCAGCTCTGCTTTTAATACAATAATCCCAGCTCTCCTTCAGGACAAGCTTTCCCAGCTGAACGTGCCAGACTCCACCTGCAGGTGGATCACAGACTTCCTGTCTGACAGGAAGCAGCACGTGAAGCTGGGAAAAACCATCTCTGCTCCCCGGACCATCAGCACTGGATCTCCTCAGGGCTGTGCTCTTTCTCCTCTGCTCTTCTCCCTGTACACCAACAGCTGCACCTCCTCTCACCAGTCGGTCAAACTCCTGAAGTTTGCAGACGACACGACCATCATCGGTCTCATCGCTGATGGAGACGAGTCTGACTACAGGTGGGAGACAGACCGGCTGGTGTTCTGGTGCAGCCAGAACAACCTGGAGCTCAATGCTTTAAAGGCAGTGGAGATGATAGCAGACTTCAGGAAGAACCCAGCCCCCCTCACCCCCCTCACCCTGGGAGACTCTACAGTGAGCTCTGTGGAGTACTTCTGCTTCCTGGGGACCATCATCACTCAGGACCTCAAGTGGGAGCTGAACATCAGCTCCCTTATCAAAAAAGCTCAGCAGAGGATGTACTTTCTGCGGCAGCTGAAGAAGTTCAGTCTGCCAACAAAGATGATGGTGAACTTCTACAGCTCCATCATCCAGTCCATCCTCTGCTCCTCCATCACCATCTGGTACGCTGCAGCTACGGCCAAGGACAAGGCCAGACTGCAGCGTATCATCCACTCTGCAGAGAAGGTCATCGGCTGCAATCTGCCCTCCCTCCAGGACCTGTACGCCTCCAGGATTTTGAGGCGTGCAGGAAAGATTGTGGCCGACCCCTCCCACCCCGGTCATAAACTGTTTCAATCTCTCCCTTCTGGAAGAAGGTTTCGGTCCATCAGGACCAGAACCTCCAGACACAAAAACAGCTTCTTTCCCTCTGCCACCATCCACATGAACACACCCCAAGTCACCCACTGAACCCCCCCCCCCCACCCGATCACCACCTCCACCAGCTTGATATCTGCTGCACTGTGTATATATATTTATATTTATCCTATTTATCCTTTATTCTCTATCTATCCTTTATTTATCCCTCATCCTTTATATTTATCATTATTATTATTATTATTATTGTTGCTGGGTTGTTCTTTGTTGTTTTGTTTTTATTTCTTTTTGTTGTTTGTTTTGTGCACCAACCACCAAGTCAAATTCCTTGTACTGTCCTTAAAACTGTACATGGCAAATAAAACATTTCTGATTCTGATTCTGATTCTGATTTTTGTGTAAATGTTTAGTTTTGTGTACTTTTTGTATATATATTTAGTTTTGTGTATTTTGAGCCATTTTCATATTTTTGTTGTATTTTTCTGTAATGTATGTTTTTTGGAGTAATTTAGTGTGTTTTTGGAGCATTTTTGTATATTTTCATGCATTTCTGTTGTAATTTTGTGTACTTTTTGTATAAATATTGTTTAGTTTTTTGTTTTATGTTACTCATTTAGTATATTTTTATTATAAATACTGTGTGTGTGTGTGTGTGTGTGTGTGTGTGTGTGTGTGTGTGTGTGTTTGTGTCTGTCTACATCCATCTCCTCCGTGCGTTATCTTCACACACGCGCGCCTTGCTAAGAGAGACACGGAAGTACCGCGATAAATAAATGTTTTGCAACACCAAAGTCGCAACTCTCTCTAAACGGCTCTGTGTACTCCGCATCAGAGGTGTGTGTGTTTACATTGTAGCTGCTAGCATCCTTTCTTAGCACATAGAATAATATAAGAACACTTACCCTTGTGCAGAACAAACAATAATCAAAGTAGAGCAGTGTTGTGGACCCACAAAAACGTTACATTCCTCTGTCTGAATAACCAGATAGTTTGTGATAAGGTCGACTAATGTCCATCAGCACAGCCACTGCTCACAGTCATGAGATGAAGGAGGAAGTGAAGTCCGTGACCGGAGATTTAAAGGAAGTTTGGAATCACGGGAATAACATTAAATAACCATGAAATATTAACTTTAATGACTTTTAGCGGTACAAAAACGTTTTTAATATTGACCTTTTTTTTTAACCCAAACAACCTGCGACATGGTGATGTCATGAACCCGGAAGTAGCGCGCTCTTGCCAAGGGAGCCGTAATTATAAAATTCATGTTTTGGCCGTTTTGCTTCACCAAATTACTCCAAAAAAACAGACGCACACACTCGAGGTATTTGGAACGTGGATGAATAGCAGTTGATTCACAGTTCATCTGTTTCGCCTTCAAAATGGATACCGGAAGTCATCTCAACTGTGATCAAGACGGATGCCGGAAGTCGTCTCTCAACAGATGGTGCGCTAGCGCCCCCTCACACCCTGAGGTCAAAAGCTGAATAGGTTTCATTTCGGGGCCGTCCAGAAGTGAAATAAAATTAAAATAAACATTTTGAAATGATCAAATTACTCCAAAATAACAGATACACACACTCGGGGGATTTGGAACCTGTTGACCGAGTTTCAGGTCGAACTCGCACCGCGTCGGGGAGATATTTGCTCTACACACACACATCCAGACATCCACACACACACACACACACACACACACACACACACACACACACACACACACACACACACACACACACACACACACACACACACACACACACAGACCTCCCTTGCTTTTATAGGTAGATTATTTAATTATCATTTTAATATTTTACTATTACGAAACAATTTACTATCCAGTTCTAGTCACTCAATATATTGTAGCCACCCTGGTATCTTTCCTTTTAACCTCAGGCCTGTTCCTTAATTACTGTCCCATACACATGCTCATACTGTTTAAGTAATGCAACAAAACACATTTTGGGGACATCTAAGAGATAGTTAAACAAATAACGTTGTAGAGTTTGCTACTTCCAATTTACATGATGCACAATGTCCAATAGATTTAGAATCTTATGTCTCCAGGACAAATATGGCACAATCAAAAAAACACGCAGTTCCCTTTTACTTGAGGCAGTGTGCTGGATCAAAAAGGTCCAAAAATGTTAAGAAGAAAAGATGGTCCACACAACTGCGTAGTTAGCTCCCAAATTTCGGTTTTTAATATACACCAAAAGACGTGACGTTTCGGGCTGACCGCCCTTCATCAGACATTCATGTCATATGACCTGGAAGCTAAAAACGTGGAATTTGTTTTCCTGCAAAACCGATTGTTTTTGTGCCTGCATCTAATTTTTTGGACTTCAATGACATCATCCATTGATTTCTTACAATTACAAGATTATAATTAAATTTCGCAGACACTTTTATCCAAAGCTACGTACAAAACAAACAGTTATGGGACTTGCTCAACATCCCACAGTGATCATGGCCCAGATTGGATTCAAACCAGTAACCCTCTGATTACAAGTCCGCTTCCTTAACCTTTACGCCACCACCGCCCCTTCAAAAATAAAAGCTATGTTCAGCACTCCTCCATCACACTCACCACTTCTTCTTTTTCTAAAAAAGAAAAGTGCACATGCAGACGATGAAAATCACATGATTATTGAAATCACATGAGAACAACCTATGGATCAAAATGTCCATATCTGGTTAGAGTTAACTTAACCAACCCAGACAATAATAATCACACGTAATGATAGTAAAATAAACAAGTCAAATGGTGTTACACAATCACTTAGTTGTTGAAGATGCAGCAGTTTTGAAAGCTGCAAGTTGGAAAAAGGGGAATTCAGTGAAGTCAAACACTGTACAAAGTTCAGATAACTTTAGCAGTGCAACCCACTATCACAGAGTTGTGAAAGTGTCCTGTTAATTCATCCAGGGGTGGACTAGCCATCTGTCATACCGGGCATCGTCCCGTCAGGCCGGTCCGGTCCGCTACTTATTTTTTTAGAGACAAGCGGGTGGAGGTTGACATAGTAGGTGGCCAAAAATCATCCAAAAGTGGCCAAAACGTGGCAAGAAAAGATTGAAAAGTGACTAAAATCAACTAAAAGCAGTCAAGAGTGACCAAAACATGCAAATAAAGAGGAACCAGGTGGTATGTAATGGCAAAGGTAGCTTAAATGGGCAAACAATAGAGAAAAAGGGCAAAAATGTGGAATGAAAAGTGGCAAAATGTAGGGAAGAAAGGAAAGAAGTGGCAGAAGTTTGCTTATTTGGATGAAAAGTGGCCAAAAAAAAATTGAAGATAGGACAAAAATTGGATAAAAGTGTCAAAAAGAAACTTGCAAAAAATATGAAAAAAATTATATTTATTGATTAAAGGTATCGTATGAAAAAGGGTCAAAAGATGCAAAAATGGGACAAAGGAAGTTACAAAATGGCCAACTGAAATAGGTAAAAAGGGGTTAAAAAGGTTTTCTGGGGGAATAATAATTTAAATTAAGGCATAAAGAGCCACATGTTGAGAATCACTGACTTTATAACAACTTCTACGTGGAGTTTCTGTTTCTGATAATATATGATGGAAATTGTACTCAAGCACAAGTTCAAAAAGTAGCCTAATTAAACAGTAATCAAAGTAAAAGTTACTAACTTTCACCCCCCCACGTTTATTTTTGGTAATACATCTTGCCATGGTTCCCTACAGACATCTCATAAACCAGGGGTGTCAAACTCCTTTTATTTCAGGGGCCAAATATGGACCAGTTTGACCACAAGCAGACTGATTTTAGGTGGGGAAAAAAGAACATATTTAACATTATGGTGCCCTAGTTTTCAATATCAGTTCAATTCACTTAAAAAAATCTTGATTTTGTGTAATATAGAGGATTTTTGTGGAACTGTTTGTGAGAAATGACAAGATTTGTGGAAAGTTCTTTCCACAATTTGTGATTAAAAATGACTGCATTCATGTGATATAAACAGAGGAAAAATGCAAGCCCCTAAAAATATTGTGGTTTCATTAATTTGGTGAATTTGAAATATCTACAACTGGATTATTTGGTAATTTGCCCAATAATTAATGTTTTCTCTGTCAATTTTTATTTTCTCCTGCGGGGTGAATTGGATGCTCTAAACGGCCAGATTTGGTCCCCAGGCCTTGAGTTTGATACATGTGTCATAAGCGCCTTGAGTGACCAAAAAGGCTCCATATGAATCCAATGCATTATTATTATTATTATTATTATTATTATTATTATTATTATTATTATTATTATTATTATAAAATTAAAAAGTACATTAATTTTCCCCAAAGGCATCTGTACAAAATCAAAGGTTTGTGAAAAATCTTTTTTAAATAAAAAACACCAATGAAGTCAATTCAAAATTTAAAAAAAAAAAAAAATTCTCAGGCTAAAATAACCATGCATTACGTTTAAACTGATTGGTCGGCTATGATGTGATACATTTGATTGTTGTCTGGTCATTTCATTTTTTGTGATTTTACAATGTCCGTTGATCCTTTCAAAACAAAAAATATATAATTTACTCAGCAATGTTTGGGTGTAGAAATGTAACAAATAACTTTACCACTTTTAAGTACAATTACTGATTTAGAAATATACTCAAAAAATTACAAGTACCCATTAAAGCAATTTTTTCAGGTTAATATCAAATCTAAAAGAGCTGTTTATGGAGATGTTTTGAGGAGTCAAACCAGCGTTAAGAATGATTTTTTTCCACATGTGATCATTCAACCTCTGTCACATCCTGTGTTTGGTCTGTTTAAGCATCTTTGAATCATGCTGTGTCCACACTTCACTCGGGTCTGTTTGAAAACCATCTGTGACCTGCTTCCCACAGGATCCTATAGTTTGCACAAGTGCATTGTTCATATTGTTCATACTTACACAAACAGAAGACAGGCGAACCCAGCGGAAGTGACTGCCCACTCCAACAGCAGTACAAAATCACTTTTCCTCGACGTTCAATGTTTCCCAAAGTATTAATAGATTTCACCAGCATGGGTTATGAAATTATCTACAAATGTTTTTGTTTTCTTTATCGTTTTTTCTCCTGGTTGAGAATCAGAGCACCTATAACTACAAAAGTTCTACAAAAGTCAACTGACAGATGGACTTTGGAACAGATTTTTATTTACACAGAACACAAGCAGTGGATTTTGTCCCTCATCACAGATACACACAGAGAAATATTCATGGGATGTGATGCCAAATCTGATTTTTAACTTCTGCAGTGAAATATATGTACAATTCAGGGTTGTGGTCAATTATAATTGTGATCGGGTAATTGATAATTAGTTACAATTATGGCATAACTGTAATTGTGATTGTTGCTGTCATAATCATAATTAAATTGTAATTAAGTTTAGTTTAGATAATTGAATTTGTAATTGTAATTGCCATTAAAATACAATACAAAATGCTAATTTTAATTTAACTCAAAACTGGGTGACCATGTTACGGTTCTGTGTACAGTTCTACACTTAACAACAATTATTAAAAATGTGCTTCATATCAAGCTTTCCCACATTTTACCAATTTAAAAAATTAAATCTAGGGCTACACTGACACAAAAAGGCTCAGACGCCCACACCGAAAATATTAAAACCTTTATTTTCATTGATTAAGAAGCCTAACAAGGTAACCAAGAGATAGGAAACAAATGAGATGATACAGTAGATAATTGTTTTTTGTGTATTTTACAGCTGATTTGGGACCTGTTAGCATAAGAGATGCTAACAGAAAGCTAACACATGGAAAGCTAACTTGTATTAGGTCATTTGTTTAAGGGTCAGTAATTGTAATTAATTGTAATTGAAAAAAACCTCTGATCTCCTTTCCATGGCTGACACTTCACTTATGTGAATGATCCTTGTTTTTTTTCAGTTAGTGTTCAGTATCATTTCTATCATCATTTTGTGTGTTTTCTGTGTCAATGTGTGTGTTTCTGGTTTCATTTTGTGTATTTTGTTTTTGTGTGTGGTTGGTATTATTTAAATTATTCCATCTCAGTCTGTTTCTTACGTCATTTTGAATGTTTCTCTGTTATGTTTGTGTAATTTGTAGCAATCTTGTGTGTTTTTCTCATATTTAGTGTGTATTTGTTGTTGTTTTGTGTGTTGCTGGTAATAGTAAGTATTTTAATCTCTTACTGTTTGTTTTTGGTGTCATTTTACGTATTTTATTGTTGGTTGTCTTTTTTTTTTATTATTCAGTATATATTTCACTTATTTGGTGTTTTTGTTGTTTTGTGAATTGCTGGTATGATTTAATATTATGATCATTTTGAACTAAAGAAATAAACATCATAAAACCCCATATTTTAATGCTTTCATTTCCTTCTGTCTCTTAAGTACCCCATGTAGTGCCATCACGTACCCCGAGGGGTACACGTACCCCAATTTGAGAAACCTTGGTACATACAATAGAGTGAGTGAGTGAGTGTGTGTCAGGGTTATTATACTTCTTGAAATTTTATTTGTTTTGTTTTTTAACTTTGTTTCTCAGATTTTATGTTTTTTTTTTTTTTTTTAGTTAGTTTAACAAGTAATTGAATAATAACAAGAGTAAAAAAGAAGTGCTAAATGAATATACATAATTTAAGATCTAGTTTACAAAATATGGACATATTCAAGATTTGAAATCATCACATTTAGTTTGTTTGCCAAAAAATGTCAGTCAAAAACTTGACAAGCTACTTTTCCAGTTTATTTGGAGGCAAATGGTGGACTGGAAGTTCTGCATTTCTAAATCATTAATAATACATTTCAAATTAACTGGCTGTGCTGATTAGTGAAGGAAAAAAACTAATAAAAAAAAATGCAATTCCCAAATACATTTTAATCAGATTGGAGGAGCTGAATTTCTACTCAAATGCAATCACAAACTTTAAAAATTACCCATTAAACTCTCAGACTTCTATAAACAGGCGTTGCTGTGGCTGATCTAAAAGCACGGCTTCTCATCGACCAGCTGCTACCTATGGGATAATGAATACATAATATAATATAATAAATTGCTGTTCATCAAAACCAACTCCTCAACTCACAAGGTCAGTTTCTCTCATACAATGAATTTACTAACATGTAATAACTTCACAACGCACAATTTGAATACGAAAAAGTCTGCACAGCAGTACCAAATGGCATTCTACATTTCCTGAAAAACCATCCATTTAACAATCAGACTCAAAAACTTCAAAATACATTATATATTGGAGGGATTATTGTCACAATGAAATCATGCACAGATAAATACATCATACACCTTCTTCAGCCTGTAAACAGACCCATAGCAACTTCACACTGGAACTTAATGACATAAACTGGAGCGGGTCGCGAGAGGCTCTGCATTTACAATAAAGTCCAAGAAGTTTCTTTCAAAATCCTTGACAATATTTATCCTGCAAAGAAAACTCTTGAAAGGTTCAAATTAAATATTGACTAAAACTGTGACTTCTGCCAGTTAGAACAAGAGACCATTACAAATTTATTCTATCACTGCAGCTACAGCTAAAACCTCTGGACTTGCATACAGCAACGCATTTACAATAATGGTGCGTTCACACCAAATGCTTCGAAAGCGTCAAAAGCTGCAGGTGCACATTCACAATACATGGTGGACGCACTTCTAGGGAGCGTCGAAGGTCCCGCTGTGCATCCAGCACCTCCTTTGCGGCGCAATTTGAAGCTTTTTGCGTGGCGGACACTTTTGACGTGCGACCTGTGAGGAACAGAACAGAACATTGCACCCCAAATCATGACTGACTGTGGATATTTCACACTGGACCTCAAGCAGCTTGGGTTCTGTCAGGTCTAAATACGTTAAGACCACTGAGATTGCTCGACTGAATATAGTTTAACAAAACACTCAGGTTAGGCACCCTAAGGTTTCTATGAGAGTCCCCAAGGAGGAGTGGAGTAAGACTAGCTGCAGCTAGGAGAGATTCAAAACAAGAGACACAGACACTGGACTCAGTTTGTATGCTCTGAAGAGATGCTTTAGTGCTGGGTGTTTTTATTAGTTACAGAGATAAGAGTCAAGGACAGATGTGAACCGCACCCAGATCATCAGACTGAGTGGGATGAAACAGACTTGTTTTGCAAACACACATTCTTCTAGTGTGCATCTAAACAGATAATAACGTGACAGTTAGTTAAAACAAGTGTGTATCAGATAATAACGTGACAGTTAGTTAAAACAAGTGACACAAGCTGAAGCATATCTTACATATCCACCCTGTTGTGGGTTTGAAAAACATCAGTCACATAGGCTTCCAGACGGCTTTACCTAGAGACATCAAACAGTCAAACAAAACAGGGCTGAGACCATGAGAGGGGGCGAAAACCCACAGGAGTGACGTGGGAAAAATTCCACCCTCGTCCCCACCGCTGGTGGCGAACACCATTCTGATCCATGATCTCAGGATTAATGTTCATTGTTAAAAGTGACAGTTCGTGAGTTGTGTGAGTGTCCAGTGTGTGAAGAAAGGTAGTGGTTTTGGGGTCAGAGGTTCCAGAACATGACCCACCGGTGGCACAGGACTTTTACTGTCTGTGCGGGGGATGTAAGGAAGGTGACAGGGGGTCTTCTGGTGGTGGGGCAGAAGGGGTTGTAGACATGACATATAGTTGGTAATCTGGTGACGACTGAACACGTAAGGCACCTATGATCATGTGATTGATGCCTTTTTTGATGCAGGGGGCCACACAGCAGCAGACCACCCCCAACAGAGTCAGGATGAGAAGGAAGGGAGTCACCAGACGAAAGAGTAGTTGTTGCCAGGTTCCTTGGAAAAACCAATCCCACCACGAGGCTGCGGGGGTTTCGTCTGCAGTCATGGCACCTTCCAGGTTCCTCAGCGACTGGAGGGAGTCCTCGATGGATTCTGAGCTGTTGTTGGGAATGTACGTACAACAGGTGGGGCCTACCATAGCGCACACACCTCCTGTTGAGGCTAATGACATATCAATGGCCATACGATTTTGAATAGCAAACTGTGCGGTTGCATAGGTGCGGTCATTCAATTTCGTGTCTACAGAAACGGTCAAATTCAGCAGCATGTGTAGACGATACTGCAGGGTTTCTATCATAAGGGCCTGTTTACCTACTCCTATATTAGGGAATAAGGCGTGTAATACTTTGTCTCCAGTAGACCAGTGTCTATGCGCGTGCGGGACGTCTGCGCCCCAAATGGGATCATTAGGTGTGAATGTTAGAGCACGGCGTGAACGGAGGTGGGGAGAAGTGGTTGGGCGTGTCATAACTACGAAGGAGCCATCAGTCACTGCAACAGGGACGCAAATGGCAGATACGTTAAATGGAGGTGTCATATATACTTTAGTGCCACATTTTAACCAGACAGAGTCTCGTGGGATTAGAGGTAATGTGGTTGTAAGGTTAACAGTGAGGGCACAGTGGTCGTTATCCACTGAAGGTATGATAACGGCTCTTTTAACGGGCCCAATGAGTTTGATACAAAGTGGGTAGCAGTGGGTGTAGCTCTTACAGGGGACTGAATGTGTGGAAAGATGTTTAGCTGGATGGCCCACCAGGTCCATATTACTTAATTTGGGCATAACGGTGGGACAGGTGGGGTTAGTAGTATTAGTGAAACAGTTATACACATCTAGTGCCTCTTTGGTAGGCAGTGAGGCCGATACTAAGGTGGGCGTGGTGACGGCAGAGGGCATATGGGAACATACATAGCAACTATCGTTTGTGACCTGCCTGGCGGCGTTCTCTACAACACGATACCATGAATTCCTACGGAAATGGTGATGTGTGTGCTCGTCATGTTCCATTAATAAAGAGAGAAGAGGATCATCTTCATTATTGCCAGAATTGGTGGTCTCACTACGCACCTGAATGGATTTCTTAATCGCAGGGGGTAAATTTGGGGCATTAATCTTAACGACCGGAACCGATTTGGCGGGGGTTAAGCATACATAAATTAGGAACCAGGGATCTGTGCCTGTAACATCAGGGCGCAGACGTATTGGCATGCAACCTGGTCTTAGTCTTACACCTGTGGAGTTAATTTGAAGGGTCACGCCTGTGTTATCTTTCCATTTTGCCAGGTTTGTAAACACTGAGGTAAGACTACGGGTGGTGTGGGATAACTTCCACCCCACCGTTCCTACTGTTGCAGTATGTAAAGGTACGTTCTCCCACGATTGATGCCACACCCCATGTTTCTCCTGTGTTTGTATATACCATTCATAGTCCTGGTAGGAATCACCCCACAGCCTACCACCACTATGGCTTTGGATCGTGAGACTCTTAAAAGGGATGTCAATTTTTACCACACGGTTGGGATCAACGGAGAGGGGGACGCAGTACACAGCACCAAACGCAAGTGTTGTGGGGCAGCGGCCTAAATATGGTCCCCATGGCTGAGCTATGAGGCCTCCATTGCAGCTGATGACCAACAGGAATCCCAAGAGGAGATGGAGTGGTCCCATACTTATGGTTCAGGAGTTGTATCTGGGGGAGAGGGTTTTTGTACCTTTTTCCCGTGTGACTGGTGTATCCAGGTGTCCCTTTCAGCTATCTTAAACGCAGTGGGTGTGGTCAGCAATACCGTGTAAGGACCATCCCAACGAGGCGTACACCAGTGTTTTCTCTTTATCACCTTCACCAATACCCAGTCACCAGGACGCAGGAGATCTGAAACAGGCAAGGGAGAACTGGGCAGATTATTTGCATTAACAACAGTTCTATCTTCAAACAGTTTTAGCATCCATTTTGTGATGAGATCTAGTTCCCCCTCATTCTCCTGCACCCATACCGACTGTGTGATGGGGAGGTGAAAAGGTCTCCCCGTAACTGTTTCAAAAGGGGTCAGACCTTGTGGAGTGGGCGTGATGCGCATGTATGTCTCGACTATACAAATACAATCTGGCCATGGTCTATTTGTTTGTTCCATGGTTTTCTTTAACCTTGACTTAATGGTCCCATTGTACCGTTCTACTAACCCAGCACTGGCAGGGTGATAGGCACAATGATGTCTCAGGTCAATGTTTAATGCTTGTGTCAAATGTGTGATTACAGCGTTCCTGAAGTGTGGACCATTGTCACTCCAAATCTGTCTTGGGATGCCGTGCTCTGGGATCACTCTGGTAAGGATTGCCTTTGCTACTGTCATAGCGTCATTATGTTTTGCTGGCACTATAATAACCCACTTGGAGAAAGAATCAATCATTACTAAACAATATTGGTATTGTTTATGTTTATGTAATGTGATGAAATCCATCATCATGACCTCAAACGGGTAGGTGCCTACTGGCGTCTTGCCTCTAGGGGGCCTCATGTTACCTTGAGGATTATGTTTACAACAGACAATACAATTCCTACAAAAAGTTTTAAAGTAGGTTTGTAGGCCCAGGGGCAGATGAAACGTCTGTCCCACAATGTCCATCATCCCCCCTGTTGAGACATGGGCAATCCCATGACTCATTCTAGCAGTAATTTCAAATAAGGCTTTTGGCAGGCACAGTTTTTCATTAATGCGATAAACCCCCTCTGGTGACAAAGTTGCACCGTCTTTTAGCCAGGTGTCTTTTTCTGATTGTGGTGCAGACTCATGCATTTCTTTGAGAATTCCCATGGGCAGACTGAGGGGAAGGTCATTCTCTGTGATATTAAGTATACACAAAGAGGACGAGTGTGCAGCTTTTTTTGCCTCGGTATCTGCTTTGGCATTTCCAAGTGAGATAGTGTCTGAATGACCTGTGTGTGCCTTGCATTTACAGATGGAGATTCTACGTGGGAGTAAGACAGCTGCTAAAAGATTAGACAATAGGGAGGCATGTTGTACTGGTTTGCCTCCCGAAGTTTTCATTCCTCTGCGTGCCCACTGTGCTGCAAAAGTGTGGACTGTTGCAAAAGCATACTGGCTGTCTGTGTAAATAGTTACATCCTGTTTTTCAAATAATTTACATGCCTCTGTTAATGCAACTATTTCTGCTGCTTGTGCTGACTGATTTCCTGCCAACTTCCCTGTTTTCAAAACTTTGTCAACTGTAACCACAGCGTACCCTGTATGATTGGTACCGTCTGGTGCTTTAGACGAAGAACCATCAACAAATACAGTAGTACCACTATCCAGTGGAAGGTCAGTTAAATCAACTCTGGGTTTACAATTTTTGGTCACCAGCTCCTCACAGACATGGGGGGTGCCCTCCTGTGCATGTGGCAACAAGGAAGCAGGGTTAAGAGTGTTACACCTTCTTATTGTCAAATGTGGTTGAGACAATAGGGTTTCTGTTAAATGTAAGAACCTGGCTGGTGAGAGAAACGACATCTTTGTTTGTGTTAATAGGATGTCTACAGCATGACTGACGAGGAGTGTCAATGGATGATACAATACGACCTCTGCTGAAGCGTGCACAGCCATTGCTGCAGCACACACCGCCTGAACACAATGTGGTAAAGCTCTCGCAACATCATCTAGCCTTTTAGAATAGAATGCAATGGGTTTTTGTTTATCTCCATATTGTTGTAAAAGAACGGAGGTCATGTGTCCGTCTCTGCAATCTACAGTTTGGAGAAAAGGTTTGTCATAATCAGGTAGGGCCATAACACCAGCACTCATAATGGCTTGCTTTATGGTCACAAAAGCATCCTCAGCTTCCTTTGTCCACTGCAACTCATTACTTAAGACTTGGTAATCAGAGTGCTGCAATACCTGCTGTAATGGAGCCGTTATTAATGCATAATCTAGGATCCATGCTCTGCAATAATTAGCTAGACCCAGAAAAGCCATCATCTGTCTAACAGTGTGTGGTTTTGGGGCCTGCTGAATTGCATCTTTTCTTACAGTGGTTATTTCTTTCCCTCTGGATGAGATGTTATGTCCTAAGAATGTGACCACAGGTGATGCATACTGTAATTTCTCCAGCGAAGCTCTGTTACCTGTTTTTGCCAAATGTTGAAATAATCTGATTGACTCACGTTTATTTTCTTCCAAAGTAGGACTTGCCAATAAAATGTCATCAACATACACCAAGATTTGTGTGGTTTCTGGGTGTGTGTGTGTGCTTAAACAGCGATTAATTTCAGCTGAAAATATAGTAGGGCTATCACTAAATCCTTGTGGTAGCCTTGTGTATGAGTATTTTTTGTTGTCATACGTGAAACCAAACCATCCTTGTGCAGTGGGGTCGAGGGGTATTGAAAAGAATGCATTACTCAAATCAATTACTGTAAAGAAATGTTGATTGGGTTTTAATTCATTCAACAGAGTGTGAGGGTCTGGGACATTGGGAGCGCGTGATTTAATGGCCTGATTCACCGCTCTTAGATCATGGACCATCCTCCAACCACCCTGTGGTTTCTTTACTGGGAATATAGGAGTGTTACACTCAGCATCATCATGTTCTCTCAAAACTCCAGCAGTTAATAAATCCTGAATTACAGGTTTAATGCCCATTTTGGCATCTGGTTTTAACGGATATTGTTTAATCCTGGGCCTGTGGGATGTGGCTGACTCTATGGTAACCGGAGCAGCTGTTGTCATTAATCCAACGTCAGTCTTTGATGATGCCCATAATGTCTTAGGTACATCAGGGAACTCGGTGGCTTCAACAACACATACAGCATGTCATGCACTCAAATGAGCAGCAGGGGGAGCCAAAGTACACCAGTTCAATGTCTGCTTCTTCACAAACCCACAGTATGTTCCTTTATAGGTTGACACATCACCCTTCTCCGCTCGCCACTCATCATCTGGTGGCAGTGCTTCCAGAAAGGCAACAGCATCTTTCCATTGTTTGTGTGTGGGTTTTTGCAGACAAACATGTGGGTGTGTAGGTGGGTTGAACGGTTTTAGTTCAGGAGGGAGTGTAACCCGTGCAACAATCCAACCATTAGGAGACCAAACAATATCACGTATTTGAATCCTTTGGGCTGGCAGCCTCATAAACCTGGCAACCCAGTCTTGTGCAGTTTTTAACCCCTGTGCCGTTTTATCCGGTTTTCGTAACCACGGATGTTGTCCAGGGAGTGGCCCATCCGGCCTAACGTAAAGGACTGTGACATGCAGAGGCCACTCTATTTGGCTGGTCGAGGGGACATTAAATGTCTTTGCAATACGGTTTTTCATGGCACACAAAGAATCAACCACAGACCGAGAGCCCTGAGTGATTGGATCAAGAGAATAAAATTTTGCTGGAGCTGAGGGACAATGAACAGCCATGAGTGGAAATTCATCTGATAATAATTTGGTTGGTTTTATTATTCCTCCTTGAGCGACCAGACTTATTTTTAGTTTGGCCAACAAATCTCTACCCAACAGATTAAATGGGCAGTTTTCACTAAGAATGAAAGGATGTGTTACGTACGAACCATCCTCATCTTTAATGAGTACAGGTTTTGACCATCTCTCATATTGTGGTTTACCTCCCACCCCCACAACACAAATTAATTTGTCAGAGGGATAAATGCCCTCAACTTTGTCTCTTAACACTGATGCATCTGCTCCTGAGTCACAAAGGAACTCAACTGGAGTTGCCTGTGGGCCTAAAAGTAAGATTCGTCTAGGGAATGAACCAACAGGGGTTGTTTTTGCTGCATACAGTGTATAATCGATCACCATGTCTGGGTTGAATCCATGTTCACTGGAGTAATCACATACATCATCCATTTCACACCTCTCATCCACATTAAATCCGATGTCCAAAGTGTCAACTTGAGCGGGCAGTTCAAACAATGCAGTGTGATCAGGATTGTACGGGGGGTCTCTCCCCTCCAGAATCTCAGGATTACACATGAGATTTTCAGTTACCAACTCATCCTCCCACTGACACTGCCTCTGCCCTGCCTCACGTCATTGTGAATCCCTAGGCTGGTGAGGGCGGTTTTGACCTAGTTTCTTTCTTTTCTGTGGACAATTTCTGGCTTGATGGCCTGTCTCATGACAAATAAAGCATTGTTTATTTTGTCTATCTATGGCCATTTGTTTTTCCTGTTCTGGTGTGCGGGTGAAGTTAAAGGTTTTCTTCCCCTGTCCCTGTCCCTGTTTCTGGCTCAACATGACATTACTCATGGCATCAGCTAAAACATGGATTTGGCTTTTCTGTTTTGCATCATTTTTCCTTTCAATGTTATCAGACGCATGTGTGGCCCAATCAATAACCTCAGGTACTGTAAGGTTTCGGTGTGTTACACAATTTTTCTTAATGAACCCAGAAATGGGCTCCAACAGCCCCTCCATAAGCCACATTTTTAGCTGGATCTGATACGGTGAGTCACGACCCTCATTATAAGGGATGCCACTGTTTGCCCTGTATGTTTTTTCAAGCCTTACTCGATATTCTACAGGAGTTTCCCCTTTCTTTTGTCTGCATGCTTTAATGGGGTCATGACTTGGTGGTTTGGTGAATGTCTGTCTTATGCGTGCACACAGCTGGTCTATGTGTTGATTTAGTTCTTGTGAACCCTGTGCCAGTATTTCATGTCTGTCAGTCCTCCCCGTGAAATTCCCATTTATTCTGGTGTATCTATGGGACAAGGTGAGTTTTAACACTCGCACAACTTCATCCCCATTCAGATTCCATGTCTGACATAAGCCTTTAAATTGGTCACAATAAGTGTCTGGATTTTCATCTACATCAATCATCCCTTTACAGGCCTCTAAAGCCTCCCCTTCAGTCCATGGGCGGTACACCAACAGATGTGCAGGGTGTCTTTCACCCCCGACATTTGCAGGGTCCATCAATTGACCCGCCTGTGGGTTTGCAACTTGAAACATTGGCAACACTGCTGTCGGATCTGGGTACAACTTAGTATGTTCCTCTTCTGACTTTTGTTTAGCTATTCTAAGTGAGCTACGGACGCTAGGAAGACCTTTCTGTTTCCCTTCCTTTTTCCTAGCCCCACTTTTCACCTCACAGTCAGCCTGTCCCTGTGCACCAGCACTAACATGCTCTCCCTCTGCCTCAGCATATTCCTTATCTTCCTCTGACTCCTCCTGCTCCTCTGCCTGAGCTCGTACAACAGTCTCATCGTCTGATTTTATCCTCACTGTAGCCACTACGCCTTTTTCTTTTTCTCTCTTCCGCTCCCTTGCCCTCTCGACTTGCCTTTGTCTTGTCTCTGCTGCATGGATCCACATCCATATCACCCTGATGTGATCTGTGTACAGTGATGCCTTTTCTGTTTTTAACTTTCTCAAAGCCTCCACTCTCTTTCCCTCATAGTATGTCTTCACTTTCTCTATACCTTCCTTATCCGTCAATGTACCAGAAAACTTGCATTTTGTGACCCAATCCGCAAGGTAACAACAACTCCCAGTACATTTTTTCTGCATAAATTTGACATCATTACTATCTAAAACAGCCTTCCTTTGTGCGTTACCCATGGTGCACGAAAAGTTACAACAACAGCAACAACAAACAACACACTGCAACAAGTGCAGCAACCTTCACAACACTCACAATACAACAAACCCAACACATTCCAGTCTTCCCCGGGACTCACCAATGGTAATTCCTTTAACCACTAAGACTGGACGTAAAATGTACTTTATTTACTCCACATAGATCCCACCCTACGTACTTTTGGGCTTGGGAGATATTGAGAATTGCTTCTCACCTGTTTTGGTGCCTTCCCTGGTTCGTAGGACCTGCCACTCGTTCTTCGGGTCGGCGCTGGGGCACCCTGTGACCGTCCCTTACAAGGGAGGGACTGCCGGCAGATTCTTGGTCGTGTTGCACCCGGCGTCGATCCAAAAGAAGAGATGTGAGATCCCGGGTTTCGGCACCAGAGAAATGTCAGGTCTAAATACGTTAAGACCACTGAGATTGCTCGACTGAATATAGTTTAACAAAACACTCAGGTTAGGCACCCTAAGGTTTCTATGAGAGTCCCCAAGGAGGAGTGGAGTAAGACTAGCTGCAGCTAGGAGAGATTCAAAACAAGAGACACAGACACTGGACTCAGTTTGTATGCTCTGAAGAGATGCTTTAGTGCTGGGTGTTTTTATTAGTTACAGAGATAAGAGTCAAGGACAGATGTGAACCGCACCCAGATCATCAGACTGAGTGGGATGAAACAGACTTGTTTTGCAAACACACATTCTTCTAGTGTGCATCTAAACAGATAATAACGTGACAGTTAGTTAAAACAAGTGACACAAGCTGAAGCATATCTTACAGGTTCTGTTCCTCACGCGTCTTCCTCCAAACTCTTGGACCTTGATTCCAGAATGAATGGCACACTTTACTTTCATCAGAAAAGAGGACACTGGACCACTGGCCAACAGTCCAGTCCTTCTTCTAAAAATGATGATTTCTTCACAGTATTCTAATTTTTTGAATTCCTGTTTTCGTGGGTTTTATGAGCTGGAAGCCCAAATTATGTAAAAATAAACAAATAAATACTTGAAATCGTTTAAACTGTGGGCCCTGAATCTATAATCTATGAAAGTTTAACTGTTTGAATGGAATTATAGAAATGAAACAACTTTTCCATGATATTCTAATTTTTTGTAAAGGGTCTGTATACATACACATATATATATATATATATATATATATATATATATATATATATATATATATATATATATATATATATATATATATATATATATATAAGGGGACCTAGACAACAGGGGACGCAAAAATCGGAAATATGGTACCAAATGACCACCATAGATGCTTGGGGATACACTGGTGGGGAAAGCAAAGGTGAAGAAGGCAGAATTCCTGGTGACACCAGAAGCAGTGAAGCACAACTGAGTAAACCTTTGTTTACATTTCTATAAATGGACTTTCAGAGACACCGTCCCCGTTGTTACATGTGACATCATCAGCTGTGTGTGTGTGAACCAGTGTGGAAGAGCAAACTAAAGACAATGATCAGTACCAGTTCACTTCCCGTGTCTGATTACTTGTTATGAGGACATAAACTGGTGCCGAGGTGTGTGTGTTCTTGTGGAAGTTTGTTGTTTTTGGAAGAAGCAACTTTAGCGTGAGTGTACAGAACCCAGAAGTGAGTAGCGCATAGAGAGCAGCGCTGCTGCGGGTGGAGGAGGTGAATTCTCCGCGGTGGACAGCAAACAACTATATGGTGGAAGGAGCTTCACTTGGTGCTAGCATAAACACAATATACAGGAACAGGGGGAGTCTAGCCATACACTTGGAACACCTGAATGAAGAGGAGTTTGGTAATATTGACGAGCATGGCATCCCCCAAAACCATCATGGTATGATGTGCTTCACTGTGAGTGGGTGTGGAGAGGGCTGGACCCAAAAATTCTGAAACACCCCTCTCCTATATTACTGAAGACTTGATCATTCGAACTGAGAGTGGTTACCACAGTCCAAGTGCAGCCTGCTCTATTGACTACAATGCTAACAAGACCTCAAGGGCCAGAGCCACACTACAAGGTGCCAAGAAGAGAAAACTACAATGTTTCAAGGAGGAGGCCTCTCTATGAAGAACTAAGGCAAAGACCCCGATACAAAATACTGCAAGCCAAAAGGTAAAGAATGGAAATGGTGATGATGAGCCTACAAGGCCCAGAGGATACGGAGATCATTTTCCCAGCCCATCCGGACTACACTGAACCCGACAATGACCGATTATTGACCTCTACCATCCTGACAGCCTGATCGGTGAAGAACCCATTATCTTCTCTGAACAACAAATCTGGATTTTGGACTACAAGAACTGCTGCAAGAAAGCATAACAACGGATGACGGTGCTTACCAGGATGATTGCCCTAAGAGTCATCCTGTTCGATTTTGGTGCTGAACCATCGACCCAGACTCATGTGTGGGTCCAGCACGGAACAACTAAGTTTGACCAGCTAAGATTCCACTGCGG
Organism: Gouania willdenowi; assembly: GCF_900634775.1. Taxonomy (NCBI): domain Eukaryota; kingdom Metazoa; phylum Chordata; class Actinopteri; order Blenniiformes; family Gobiesocidae; genus Gouania; species Gouania willdenowi. Next base: position 13,012,818 of record NC_041053.1, read on the forward strand.
AACAAGACCCAAATGGCTGAAGTGGAGGCTAAGATTGTGACCCCGATGCAGGAAAAAGTCTGTGCGGCTGAAGTAGGAGCTGAGGACGTAACTCCATTGCAGGACAAAGTCCCCGAGACTGAGATAGCAGCTGGGGCTGTGACTCCACAGCAAGCAGAAGGGGACGAGGCTGAGGAATCGGCTCTGCCATTACTGAACCACCCAGCAAGATATGCGGGAGGGAGGAGTGACCTTAAAGATTGTCGATAGTTACGAGAACTACGACGAGTGATTTGACGGAAGTGGACAATTGACCCATGGAGTGGGTCGGATGGCCAACAAGGTGAAGAACCTACTTTCTTCTCTAGACTACGAGATTGGTTTTCGAGCCGCAAGAACTGCTGCAAAAAAGTATCGCAGGCAGTCCAACCTAGGAGGGGTGAAGAAAAATAAAAGTCAAGAAGAGACCATTATTTCCCAAATACTGCAAGTTTCCACTGGACAACATCAGAATGTAAAATGCTTTGAAAGGTTAAACCTAGTCACAAAACATCGTCCTTAAGGCTAGAAAATCCAAGCCTTCAAAATTCTCTCAGCCTGGATCCAAGTGCACGAGATAAGGGGAGAAATTAAACCGTGAAGTGACGAGTCAGAGGTATGAAACTCAGAGCGGGGCTGCTTTGACCTGAGATTGAACAATATTCTGAGGAAGAAGGACGAGGTGTCACGATGAAGGCAAAACCAACTTAATTAGCCCAAGATAGTGTATCGGGGTATCAAACGTAACTCTTGGCTCTGTTAGACAGAGAGTTGGTCCTAGATTAATCCTAGAAGGGTTAAAACAGGCAGAATTTTACATACTAAACAATACCATATACAATGCGATATGTTGTGATATCAACAATTAAAAATGTCACCTTTACAAGTACAAAATGGTATAAAATACAATAAATTATTTTTTTTAATTACAAGAACAAGTAAATGGTAACTTGCTGTAATTAAAGTACAAATATCAAAAACAGGTGGTATGTTTATCAAACTGTCCACTTACATTTTTCAAAAAAGTGTAACTTTAGCTTGTACAACAGATTCAGATAAATTCTTAAATTGTTAAGAAAAAAGTAACCACATATAAATCTATTAAAGTGTCCAGTATGTTTTCGGAAAATAAAGTGCAAATCAACTTCCAAGATAAAAATCATTAACAAGTGAGGTAGTTTAACAAGGTCTGATGTGGTTCACCAACATAGACTGTAAAAAGAATGGACGGGACAAGCTCCCATTAAACACATGCATCATCCATAAAATCTGTTATGCTGTTGTATAATTCAGTTTTAGTTTGTTTCAATCACAATTTAAAAATTGCGTAACAAGACTGAAACAGGCAGAAGCAAAATGCTTATATGCCCAACATTCAAGTGAGTTACATACAAAAGAAATACAAGCATTTAACAATTACATTTGAGTTGCCTTTTCTCAAATAATGCAAAACATATAAAATATACAAATGCACCTTCTTTTATATATAACATTTAAAAAATGTCAAAAAAACACAAACATAAATCTCCTGCTTCACATAACTCTCTAAAATATATTGTGACATTTTCTTTTTGAAATTAAATAATGTGTCACTCATTTTTTTTTTTTCTTTATCAACAGAATTCCACAAATTAACCCATAGAACAGACAGACATCTTCGTTTAACTACTAATCTTGCTTTTGGTAAAATAAACATGAATTGATCTTTTAGCCTGTATTTGCTGGTCTGTAGTGTGAAGTATTTTTGAACACCTTCTGGATAATCAATTACTGGTCACCAAGTAGAACTGAAGCAAAAATGTTTTAATCCTACTGGGACCACGAGGCATTTAATTCACACCCTCATTCTCCTCCCATGTTATTTATTGTTTAAATGAATTTGCCTTCTGTTCATTAAATAATGTCATTTAATAAGAATATCTCTTGCAAACAAAGATAATCCAACATTACACATAAACAGGATTCATACTAAACATATTAAATCTCAGTTGGTATACAGGGTAAGGAACTTTATTTTGCTAGTTCAACAAAAACAGTTTTGGTGCCACAAAATATCCTCTGGTCTTCAAAACGCTGTGTGCTGTTGTTGATGTTCCCAGTGTCTCTCACTTGAAGATCTTGCCCTGATTGGAAGCTTTGCCCACATGCTTGAAGTCTCCCTCCCAGGCAAAGTATTCCTTCACCTTGGTCTGACACTCCTCAGGGTCTGGGTCGAGTTTACGCCACTCGTATGACTCGTAGTCAGTCGCCCAGTCCGGGTTCAGCTGAAAGAGCAATAAAAATACATTAATGGTACAAAATGTCCCATTCAATCAATAGTGTCACACATAATTTCATCAAAAAAAATGGCCCAAAAGTGCTTTTTCATTTTTCGCACACACACCGACTTAAATGGATTTATTGTTTTAATGAGAGAACATTTAATTTGACTATTTCAGCAGCTCAGTCGGTTATAGGCCTGTAAAATATTTAATGTATGAGTGGGAACAAGTTCAACATTTTCTTATTTTGTTTTATATTGTGAAACATCAGATTGTTTTTGATAACATTGTTTTACCAAACAGGAATTCTTCGTATGCTGAAATACTTACAGTGAAAGCCAGCTCCTGGCCTCTGAACACCCAAACACCAGAGATGCTGCTGTCGTTGTTGGTGCCAAACAAAAAAACACTGAGCAAAGGCCGTTTTCCTGAGCTTGTCCAACCGCTGAAACATGCCTGTGGACAGAAAAACATCCTGATCCATACAGAACATGACATACAACTACTAAACATACTTAGAACACTGATAGCAGGCATACAAACTACCAACCAATAAAAACCCATGAGCCCACCATCTCACACTGAAACACTTGTTTTTAATTCTGCACTCATGTGAGACATTGGTCACATTTCAATGTAACCACAGCATGAACCAGCCTTTAACTCACCAACACAGAGATGACTGGGATGAAAATGGTTCATTTCTCTTCCCCCGTCAGATTAAGACACTGTGCCACGAAGGGACACTGCCTTGCCCAATGACAGGGGGCACAGCTAGATTGGTGATACTTAATACCACAAGTGATACCTAAAAACCAAGTACTATAAATGTTCTACTGTATATACCAAGTTTTCCAAGGTATTGGTCTTGTTGTTCATTTAAAATTGAGAGTGACTTATACAGCAGGTTGACCCATCTGTGGATTTCATAGATAGTCAACAGTATCATCTAGCAGGTAAAAATGTAAAAATAAGACACTTTAAAACTTGCTACTGTTTTTACACACTATAACACTACATGGGACCAATTTCTGTAAATAATCCAACCTAAAAACAGACAAAAAGCATAATCTTAGTCATGACAAAGCACTTTGTTCAAATCTACATGTTATCTCTCTTAAAGGTTCAGTTTGGTGCATGTGTTATAAAAAATCCATTTCCATTACTGGGGATGAATAAAAACATTTGTAATATTTAAAAATTTTTAAGTTATTTTGCAATTTAAAAAAAATGTAACGAGATTGGGCCCTTGAGAGATAATCGCCCTGTGGTGTTATAATTTGAGAAAGAATAAAAATGAAAACATTTTTAATATACATTTTTTAACATCAATTACTAGATTTCAGGTGACCTCATTTGAATTCCTGGCGACCCCACATGGGGTCACGACCCCAAGGTTGAAAAACACTGCTGTAATGCGTTTTCTTGTATTTAATCCTCATTTAATTATCAGTGTTTTGCTTAATTATGCACATTTTATTTTCTTTCTTTGTTTAGCATCAATTGTTCTTTGGAGATTTTATAGTATAAGAATAAAGATCAAAGAGAGGATTCATCAATAAACATAGACAGATAGAGTGTGTTACCTTGTTCACCTGAGTGACCACAGCATCCACCACCTCTCCTTTGAACGGGCGGAACACGATGGCTTTGTTTTTGACTGGATAGAGAACAAAACCTCTGCCAGGCTGGATCATCCCTGCCCCAATGTTATCAATGGTGGTGACTGCTATGACAAAATGAGAGATATTAAAAGAAATAATACTTTAAATTATTACTTGCTATTATCAATATATGACAATGTTAAATAGGGATGTAACAATTTACTCAACTACCAATACGATTCGATACACTGACTGAGTTCACGATTCGATTCTCTCACGATTTATTTTACAAAATCAGACTGTAGACAAATGATGACTGAAAAATATTTTTTTTTCAAAAAAAAAAAAAAATAGTACTATTTTCTTTTATCTTTCATTGTCAAAAAAAAGTGTCTTGATAAACTATGCAAAACAATGCAATTTAACTAAAAATAAATCCTGAAGGAAATAAATAAATAGTGCAAATGGAGAAGAACCCTATTCATTTAAATTCTGGCTCTACAGTAAACTATGCAAAACTACATAATAGTTCATTTTCTTTTAAAAAGTGCAACTGGAAATGTATTTTGTGCCTTTTTGATGTTCTTATTGATTTTAAACAATTGAATGTTTTATCATGTAAAGCACATTGAGTTGCCTTGAGTATGAAATGCGCTATATAAATAAATTTGCCTTGCCTTGCCTTGCCTTAAAAATTGGACTTTAAAACAAATTCCATATCAAATAAATTATATAAATAAACTATGGCTTTCATTTTCTCTCTCTTGTTTCTCCCTCTCTCTGGCTATACTGGCAAAAAAGGCTTAAACGCCCACATCAAAAATATCGTTACCAATATTTTCATTGATTAGGAAGCCTAACAAAGTAACTAAGTGATGAGAAAGAAATTAGATGATAGATAATATTTTTAGTGTGTTATACAGCTGATTTAAGACATGGGTGAAAACTAAGCCATTATCATAAGAGATGTTAACAGAAGAATAACAGGAAGAGGAAGGTTACCATTTATAGGATATATCAAAGGCTCAGTAAGTGTAATTAATTTTAATTGAACATGAGTAATTGAGAATGTAATTGTAATTTACTTTATGGGGAAAATAATTTAAATTGGAAAAAATGTCAGTCATCGCAATCACGATGACTGGTGTGAATAAAATAGACTGATACTTACGTGGTAAAACATGTTATAGACCCAAAATTTGCAAAATTATTGTGATTTTTGTGTCCAAACCCGAATGGCTTCCGAGTCAGGATTTCACATTGTACAGTTTTTTTTTTTTTTTTTTTAATCTTCTTTCAATTTTAAAATATGAGCGAAAATACAAAAAACAAACAAACAAAAAAAAAGGATTATTTCAATATGAGTATCTTGTTTTTCCAATATTACTTAAAAAAAAAAAGTTAAAAAACGAACAATTCTAACTTTATTATTATGGTCAGTCTCTGGTAAACATAACGCAGCTCCTGGTAGAAAAACTACAAAGGGGCGGGTCATACTGCAGGCGTGACCCTATAGTGCTCAATGATTGGTTGGTTTCGTTTTGGGTTTACATGGTTTGTTGGAGTAGCAAACCCAACAGAAACATGTGGGCGGGTAGTGTATTAAAATGTGTTGACGTTCAATTAAATGCCGACATCGCCACCTGGTGGAGGGACTAAGAACCGATTATACAAAACAGGTTGATATTATAAAAGCCAAAAAAGAATAAAGAGACCAACCCCCCCCCCCCCCCCCCCCCATTAATAAGAACAACTACAGCTCTGCTGACAGTCAAATTTGTTCATCAGTCCAAACCTCATTATATATGTCATTACTCTCCAGGAAGTTGTAGAAAATAGTCCACATCTTCTGAAACTTTCATTTTTTATTTTTTCATTTTTTTTAAAATAGCTTATCCTTTCAAGAGCCGGAAAGAGAGTCATTGCTTTAAGCCACTGGGAAACACCACTACTCACATCTCTATATATTTTTTTTTTTTTCAAAATGATGATATACAATATAAATCCTGATAATTTTAATTCAATTGAAAGACAATTCAGGACTAAATTTGCTAATGCAAAATGACACACAGGCACATTTATTAACAAACAGCTGCACAATATGTGCCACTTTTGGCTTTTTCTCTTATATGGGACAGCATGTGTGAGTGAGTTCTGTAGGCTGGTTTGTGCAGCGACTTCTAAAACAAGTATTTTGAAAAATATTAATAATAAAAATAAGCTATAGAAAATATCAATATCGATATTGTCAATATTGCAATTTTCTATATCGCCAAAATAGAAAACGATATATCTTGAATCTCACCCAGCCCTAATTGTTGGTTCCTTCAATGCATCATTTTGCCTCCAGAAAACAAACATTGAGTAAATACTTGACATTGTTTGAGAGTGAGAAATGTTCAGGATAGATATTAAGAATACGCAGTTTATAGTTAGGATTCACATTTTTACCAAAAATAAATCTGCATGTTTAGTATCTCTCTCTGGTCAGTGGTGCATGAGTGGATTCTGTAATAGAGTAAAGATGTAAAGATGATCTATCATCAAAGCTGTTGTAACTTAAATCATTTTCTGAATATATTTAAAAGTCCTACATATAAGACTTTTTGTTCAAAGGTATATAGCTTAGGCTTATCAAAGTTGGTGTATTGTTAAATCTGATTTAAGGTATCACATACAGTGATGTGTTACAATACAACAGCCAGAAACAGTTTGAGGCGACATCAATTCAATAAAAGAGAAATTGTTTTTTAAAAAGTGATAAATATCTGTCCGATGTAATCTCGATTGTGTTTCGGTGGTTTCTGAGTGTCCAGCATGACATTGCCCTGACCTTCATGTCCTTGGTGAAGACTGCCTTATCAGCAGCAGGTGACCTGCGTAAGTTAATTAGACCCAGACCTTCATATACAAGCCAACAGCAGCAGCTCTACCTCAACTGCTGGCTTACACCATGAAAACTGCACAGTTCTTCTTGGGGTAGAGTGTCCTTTATACTAGCATCTGATGCTCTTGTTGATGAATGAATGAAGAATGTTTGGTTATAATGTGTGTGTTTTTTAAAAAATTATTCCAGGATTTCCATTTTTGTTCTACTGATTGCTGATATTTTCAGTCTTCCTGTACGGAAAGGTAAATAATCACTTGCATGGAATGCTTTATTTATTTTAACTGAATCTAATGAACCAGTGTTTATTGTATTTAGGCTTACCTCAAGGTCCTCCCCAAAGTGGTAGCAACGCTGGAGCCCATTCCAACTACGCCTCTGGCTATGGAATACCAAGTGGCCGCTTCTCGCCTGTACCACTGTCTAACGCTGCCTCAAACTACATGACTGAGCCCAGCTCCTTTCAACCCAGTTATTACAGGGATTCAATGTCCCTTGGGGGCCCTATAGGTCCCATGCTGCCACAGTCAGCAGGGTTAGGTCCTGGGGTTTCAATACCTTCTCAGCCAGTATTTGTTTCTGGTCCATCTATGCCTGGTCAAGCAGGATTTGTCCCTGGTGCAAATATGGTTAATCAGCCAGGGTTTGCTCCAGGTGCATCAGGGCCCTCTCAGCCAGGTTCTCCCATGGGCCCCTCAATGCCTGCTCAGTCAGCCTTCATGTCTCACTCATCAATGAGTGCTCAGCCAGGACTGAATTCTGGTGACTCTCAAGCTGTCTCTTCAGTCCAGTCTGAAGGTTCAGGTAATGGTTGTACTTTTTAAAAACTTGACTGTGATTGAAAGTAATGCTAGTCTTTATTTATATAGCACTTTCCAAGACTCATTTTACGAAGTGCTTTCCAAAGTCAGCTTAAAATAAGTTTTGGTCAGATAGAAACAGTTTCTAAAAATCAAAGAAGGCTCTCTGATAAAAGTGTGTTTTAAGAATGGTCACAGAATTAGCAGACCTTATCTCCTCGGACGGATCATTCCAGAGTGTTGGGGCGTGGACCGAAAAGGCTCTGTCCCTTAGTTTTTGCCCATGGAACTGAGAGCAGACCTTTGCCTGAGGATTTAAGATACGTGCTTGTCTGACATATACGGTAATAAAAGCTCTGAGGCAAGTTAAAGCCTTAAAAAGTAATCAATAAAATTAGTCCTAAAACATACAGGAAGCTAGTGTAAAAATGTTAAACTGGGATAATATGGCCATATTTCTTGGTTTTTGTTAAAAGCCTGGCAGCTGAGTTCTGGACAATTTGCAAAAGGTTTATGGAATCTTGATTCATGCAGGTAAAAGTAATCTAAACGACAAGAGACAGCATGTAAAATAGTTTCTTTAAAAGTTAAAATGGAGTGTTCTAGAAATGTTCCAGTGGTTAAAGCAAGACTGGACTAACTTTGTGGCGTAATGTTGCAAAGTCAGTTTACTGTCTAACCAGATGCTGAGGTTCTAAACAGGTTTGACGTTGAAGAGTGAACTGGCTAATGTAGTTCACTACAACTGGCTAATGTAGAACAGTGTTTAGTGGAGTGTAATTGTTTTTTTTTTTTGCTGTTAAAAAAAAAAAAATTAAATGTAACCAGTTTTAACCTCAGGGATACAGTCAATGAGTGAATACGGCATACCAGGTTGACGGGGTTTAAAAGAAGCTACAATTGCGTATCAGCATAAAGATGACAAACATGTTTCTGGATGAAATGAGAAGTAATTTGCTTTTTTGTTTGACAAATCATGCAGACATTAACTGGGTCGTTCCACCAAAGATGTTCTCCGATGACTCTGCAGGACCTAGTCCAGCCTTTGCTGATGAAAGTCAGTTTCTACCACCAAGACAAGCCTTTCAGTCAGGAGAGTTGTCTCACTTTGAGAAGAATGCTGAGAGTGGGGCGTCACAATCAGAGACTGAAGAAGTAGGCTACACTCCATCCTCTCCCTCTGGACCTTTGCCACTTTCTCCAGAGCTGTTATCTGGTCCAGCTGGACCACGTCTCGGTGTTGGTGGACTCTTGGGGTACCCTTATCCTTACTTTGACTTAATGTTTCTGACTGGCCAATATCCTCCTGGGACAGTCAGTCACTTCAGCCACAACTTCGAACACGGAAGGGATTTCTACCATGACACTCACTATACCAAAGAACATTTACCTGGCTCTGGGGGCCCTTTCGCTCCTGGTGGTCCTGGCTCTGACCAGCAGTCAAAGGTTCAGCCAAGGCAGTCTTAAAGGTAAACTTTGTTTTATTCGAACAATTAAGCTTTAACTAACTTGGTTTCTTTTTGTTCAGGCTGGATATTTTTCCCAATTGATGAATGTTATCAATAAACAAACTAAATTTCAACAAGTTGTGATCAACTATTTTTTTTTTTTTTTTAAAGCAAGGCAATTGTAATAAACACTTACTTTGCAGTTACTCTTCACTGCTGAAGAGTAACTAAAATCTGTATGGGTCAATGTACAAAGCTATTTTCCAGGATCCATATGTTTCAACTGGTTCCAAACATACTTTAAGGATGTGTCCATTTCTGGAGGGCCAGACTCCTCAGTACAGTGTGCCAAAGGGAAAAAAATAAAAGCAAAACTACCATGAGATTGACAGCTGGGTACTGTAGCTAAATCACACAGAGCCCTGTGGAAATACAACTTGTGATCACTAAACAATATCCATTTGAAGTTCTCGTGTTGGCGGAACGTAAATGACCAAAAAAGATCCACATTTAAGCTATTGTGCAATATCATTCATGGTCTAGAATCCTAAATACATGAGCAGCCAAATGCTTAATATACTGTACCAAATCAGTGAGAATATATTAGTGACAAATTAAATTAAATCTACAAAATTGGAGCAACAGTCAAATAATTTTCAACTCAAAGAAAATAAACTGTCTTAATCCCAGATATTTTGATTTTAAGTTAAACTTGGATCAATCTTATCTGCAACATGATTCAGCATTAAAATATACTTTTTATACATTTATATGTTAAAGGATGAGATCACAGGACAGATTTCTTCACAACACCATATGTTAATCTTTAAGATTAATCATTAATAACAAAGTCCACTCATCATGTACAGACACCTACTGTATTTTCTTTTTGTTTTATAGCTTGTTCTTTCTGCTTGGATAAATGAAGTTTCCCATTCACTGTTTAGTTTTTCTGTATCCTCTCCAAAAATACAATATTTGAGTCTTGGCCACACTACTTTAAAACCATAGACATTTTTCAAAACCTTGAACAGGTCTCAATCTCAAATTTATTGTCCTACAGTCCTTACATATCAGAGTTATAGGTCCTCGTAATCACAAATATCCAAGTCTGGAGTGTTACAGATATAGCCTATAGCTCCATGTATAAAAAATTTTCATATAGTGACTGTGTGAAAAATGAATGACACGGCAGACAGTCCATGTCTTTAAACACTGTACTCCATCTCCTATCAACTTTGTCTAAATTTGCATTTTGGAAAATTATTACCTGGCATTGATTGCTTGTCGCTTTTACACCGAAATACAACAAACAACATGCTTTTTAAAATAAAAGCAACACAGTTGTAATGGCTGCTGAGCATTGGTCTACATCCTTTTAACAATGTAAGTTCTCCTTGACAAGATTTAGGTGGGCCGGGCAGGAATGCACAAATGGCAGATATGTCGTTTACAGTTTTGGGTCAGATGATGTGTTAAATGAAAAATGTCTGAAAGGAAAAATTAAGACCAACTCAAAACAAAAAATATAGCCTATATTATTGGAATAGGACTTTTTAACTGAAAATGTTTCCGAAAAGCTCTCACTACTCAAACCATTTTTGGTAACACTTGAAGTTTTATAATAAGGCTGATATTACACTGTCATTGTGGTTCGTTACCCCAACACTAGATTCCTCCACCTAACCCAAAAACTGCCAACATAGGCCCAAAGGTGTAATACTATAGCGAACATTTAATGACAGCCTTCATGACACCTTATTCATGCTAATGACAGATAATGACTGAGTAATTTCAGCCTTATGTATACAACTTCAAATAAACTGACCTGATTTTTACACAACTTGACTCAGATGTTCAATTTTAAACTTCGTCTTTTTTGTATCTTTGAACATGTAGCGCCACAATCTGAACAAACTGCTCTGCCATAGACCAATCTGACATATTAGCCGCACAGTGCATTGTGGGATGGGGCTGAAGGGGAAACGCCTGAATACTATAAAGAACCAAACCTGCCAAAATTAAAAATAAAGGAATAAATAAATGAATGTGAAAAATAACAAAAAGGAAAACTGAAAATTAAATACAAATGAATAAATGCAGTATATGCGGAAAAAATTAACAAGTTAAGAAAATGCTGTATATATATAAATAACTTAACAATTTTTTCCACCTTTAATGTGACCTATAACCTGTACAATGCAATTGAAAAATAAATGAGCCTTTCAGGGAGTTGAAGTAAAAATAAAAAAACTGAGAGAATGAGGTTGCAAAAGTGTGCACACCCTCATAACTGGGAACATGGCTGTGTTTGGATTTAACCAATTACATTCAAACTCATGTCAAATTAGAATCAGCACACACCTGTCACCGTTTACAGTGCCTCTGATTAACCCCAAATAAAGTTCAGCTGTTCTAGTAGCTTTTCCTGACATGTTTGTAGCCACATCTTCCAGCACAAGCCATGGTCCACAGAAAGCTTCCGAAGCATCAGAGGGATCTCATTGTGCAAAGATATCAGTCAGGTGAAGAGTACAAAAGAATTGCCAAGGAATTAAATACAAAATGGAACACAGTGAAGACAGTCATCAAGTGGAGAAAATATGGCATAACACTGACTTTACCAAGAACAATACGTCCGTCCAAAATTGATGACAAGACGAGAAGAAAACTGGTCAGGGAGGCTGCCAAGAGGCCGACAGCAACATTGAAGGAGCCGCAGGAATTTCTGGCAAGTACTGGTGTGTAGTACATGTGACAACAATCTCCCGTCTTCATCATATGTCTGGGCTATGGGGTAGGGTGGCAAGACGGAAGCCTTATCTTACGAAGAAAAACATCCAAGCCCAGCTTCATTTTGCAAAAATACATTTGAAGTCTCCCAAACGCATGTGGGAAAAAGGTGTTATGGTCAGATGAAACCAAGGTTGAACTTTTTGGCCATAATTCTAAAACGTATATTTGCCGCAAAAACAACACTGCTCATCACCAAAAGAACGCCATACGTACAGTGAAGCATGGTGGAGGCAGCATCATGCTTTGGGGCTGTTTTTCTTCAGCCTGAACTGGGGCCTTAGTCAGGATGGAGGGAATTATGAACAGTTCCAAATACCAGGCAGTGTTGGCACAAAACCTTCGGGCTTCTGTTAGAAAGAGGAACTTTGTCTTTCAACATGACAATGACCCTAATCACACAGCCAAATCAACAAAAGAATGCCTTCACCAGAATAAGATTGAGGTTTTGGAATGACCCAGCCAGAGTCCAGACCTGAATCCGATTGAACATCTGTGGGGTGATCTGAAGAAGGCTGTGCACAGGAATGCCCTCGCAATCTGTCAGATTTGGAGTGGTTTTGTAAAGAAAAGTGGGCAAATATTGACTCAACAAGATGTGCAACACTGATAGACTTTTACCCAAAAAGACTGAGTGCTGTAATAAAAGCCAAAGGTGCTGTAACAAAGTATTAGTTTAATGGTGTGCATATTTATGCAACCAGATTATCTTAAGTTTTTTATTTTTTAATTTTTCCCATTTAAAGGTTTCAATTTGTTTTTTAATTGCATTGTACAGGTTATAGGTGGAAAAAGTTGTGTAATTATTTTATATCACAAAAACCTGGCATTTGAACAGGAGTGTGTAGACTTTTCAAATCATCTGTATATAGTCTAAAAATTAGATATAGAATGATAAATAAAAGTAGAAATAACAAAGAAAACACAAATATAATTTGTATTATAAAATGTTTTACTTTTATTCATTTGATAATTTATTTTATACATATAAAAACTATTTCTATTTTGTTGTTATTTTTGTTATTATGATTCTGCCATAGTCCACTAAACTTACCTGCACAGTCATGGCAGATTAAAAATAAAAACAAAATAAAAAATATTTTTTATATGTATAAAATAAATGATGAAATCAATAAAAGTAAAACCAATTAAATACAGATAAATTGTATTCTTTTTTCACTTTGTCTGCATATGCTAACTAAGGTCAACACTACAAGAAGTGCAATCTTTTTAAGAAAGCAATGCATCTGTATTTATTTTGACAATATTTTTTTGTCAATCTTGTTAGGTGAAATGTCTTAGTGATGCACCAAAAATTATATTTTACTGAAACAACCTTTTTAAAACAGGATGTTGTGATGACGCGAAACACTGCGAACAGCGTCTGGATACGAGCTAACGTGGCTGCACTGTTAAAAACAATGTTAGTCTAAACCTGCTGTATGAGATTGCCAAATTATTTTTGTGTTTTCAGTAACCTCAAAATTATTTAGATTTATTTGTATTTATCTGTGTGGTTCTGCATGGCCTGTACTATGAAGCTGGATTTCCTCTTATCACGCTAACGTATGTTAGTAGTAGGTAGTACAGGCCCAATATGATTGATTCTTCTTTTCTGTTCCTCCCAGTTAACCTCATGTTGTTTACATTCCTCTAGATTTTATACTTCCACCTCCCTGTCTTTTCCTGCTCCAATTGTTTTTACATTTCTCCTCCATCTTGTCTGGGACTCTTCCTGTGTTTGACTGCGTGCTATATTCTTTATTTTAAATATGCAATCAAAGAAATTAAGTAAAATAGGACCAATGATTTGTCAACAAATAAAAATACTTTATTAAAGAAGTGGTAAAAAGGATTAGGGTTCAACATGTTTGAAAAGGAACCATAAAAGACAACATTCTTCTTCTTCTTCTACTTCTTCTTCTTCTTCTTCTCTCATTTTGTGGCGGGTTGCAAACAGCTTTTAGGTGCATACTGCCACCTATCGTACATGAGTGTGTAGCGTCAAATCTCAAGCTGGCACTGGTCAAATGTTTGTGTGAGGTAATGTTATGTACTGCGTTAGCACACAGTCAAACACAGGAAGAGTCCCATTAAAGACAAGATGGAGGAGAAATGTAAACACAACGGGAGGCAGGGAGGTGGATGAGGTGTATTGACTGCTTCACATGTGTAGGAAATTAAATCATCTAAGTTGAACTTTGACTGAGATACTGTACTAGTCTCAGCATTGAGGTCAGAAGGTCTGCAAATGTGGCCAAACAAAGGAACAGTAGAATCAAAGAACAGGTTCATTCCTGTTATCACCTCTTTGTTACATTACGATCAAAAGGAAACAATCAGTCAATGTTTACTTGCTAAGTTTTCAAACTCTGGGCTCTGACCCCCTGCGGAGCCCAGGGGATTTTATCACCCCCAAAGGTCACTCAGGATGTTGGAAGAATACCAGCTGTTTGTTTCCCCCTCAAAATGAGATCAAAGAATATGTACTTGTTAGAAAACTATTCATTCTATGCAATATACCTCTTCACTTCAAGCTGAGTATAAGATTTCAACAGATGGCTTTAGACATAGGGGTTTTGTGACCCCGCCAGTTATCTCTGTAACTCGACTGTTGGATGTTGATTAACTTGTGAACCCTGAAAGTTTCTTGTTCCTAGGTTGGTACTTCCTCCATTTGTTGAGGTGTGAAAGTTTGTGGCTTTCTTTCTTTGTTCTAAGGCTAAAGCCTTAGACTCCTCCCGTTGGTCTCAAGTCATATAGGCCTTTTTTGGCTGGGATTCTTCAGAGTAAATCTGACCCCGGCTGCTCTCACAGGGTTTTTGTCTCTCCCCTGTTCTTTTGATTCTGCTTGTGTTAATAAACTTTGTATTATTATGCGAGCCAGTTACGTCGACGACCTTTTTTCCACACTACATCGTTTTCATCGTTCACATCACCATCTGGGGAATCCACAACATGTGTTTTGTGGATTTGAAAACGAGACCTTTCCCACCCTAAGAAAGAATCATACTCCCTAGACCAAAAAGCCATTGATGACATTATTTTTATTTATTTCGAACAAACAACAATTTAATACAATAATAAATAAAATATACAATAATGCAAAAACAAATAAAAAATTATATGTATATATATATAAACATGAGTGACGGGTGATGTTTGGAGTATTTCCATAGAAATTCAGCACCTTTCACGAGGGGAATCATCTGCTGTATCTGGCAACTAGTGTGACGCAGAAACAAAAGCAGTGAAATCTGTTGGGAGTTTTTAAAGAGGCAGGGAAAATCATATTTTTTTTTAGATCTATCTGTCAGTTGATTAGTGAAGTGGGCTTGGAGAATGAGAGTGTTGCTGCATCAGTGTGGACTCCTGTTCCCTTCTGGCTTTTGCCAGAACCAGAGGTCCAAATGGGCCTGCTGGGAGCTGGACAGGAGTCGTGTTAGTGGCCAAGTAAATTAATTTGTGGTTCTTAATAAGGAAACTTCTTTTCACATTTTTACAGATGGGTCTAAGGATCCGAGCTTGGGAAAAACTTGTTTTGGAGTCTACATGATGAATAATGAAATTGGGAAAAGTATGCGAGTATCTGATTATGTATAGGGATGTAACGATTCACTCAACTCCCGATACGATTCGATTCACGATACTGGGTTCACGATACGATTCTCTCACGATTTATTTTACAAAATGGGACTGTAGACAAATTTTTTTTTTGGGAAAAAAACTAGAAAAATACTGTAATATTTTCCTTTTATTTTTCATTGTCAAAAGAATTCCTTGATAAACTATTCAAAACAATGCAATTTAACTAAAAAATAAACCTTGAATGAAATAAATAAAGGAATAATACAAATGAAAATGAAGCCTATTAATTTAAATTCTGGTTCTATAATAAACAATGGACAACTGCAAAATAGTTCTTTTTCTTTTTAAAAGTGCAACTGAAAATGTATTTTGTGCCTTAACAATTGGACTTTTAAAAAAAAAATTTACGTCATATTTGTTTGGACCAGCAGAGGGCGCTGGTAACACAGTGGTCGGTTGGCATGCAGATATCTTGCAGTGAAGAAGAGAAGCTATGCTAGCAGACAGAGCTAATAGAAAAACGTGACTTTTACAGATATTCAAGTAATATTACAGATATTCTTTCGGTGTTAAAGAGGTAATGAATCATTTATTAACATATTTAAGAGTAGAAGGCGGCCAGAAAGAAAGTATTAGCAGACTCCGCCCGCCGCCTACACTCTGCTGGTCAAAAAAAGTACTGCGATTCAATTTTCAGAAAATCGATATCAACCGTGATACCTATGAATCGATTTTTAACTGCCTTACGATTAATCGTTACATCGCTATGTATCTGTGTTCACTACTGAGCTGTTAGCCAATGGGTGGGCTTTAGATTAGATTGAGCAAAATAAACCTGAGATGTTGTATATATATATTCTGATTCTTTGGCTGCTTTGCAGGCAATTTCTGAAGGCCCCTCTGGGGCTAGGGAAGATATTGTGCTGGAGATTTTGTGTTGCCTTCACCAGATAGAGTTGATGGGGTCTAGTATTGGTTTTTCCTGGATCCTATCTCATTCAGGTATTGTGGGGAATGAAGCTGCTGATAAGCTAGCCAAGGAGGCTCTTCTCGAGATGGAAATTGAATATGTGGTTTGTTTGGGGAAGGCTGAGTGTGTCGGTATTTTTTAAAACTACTGTGCTTCAACAATGGCAAAGGGAGTGGGAGAATGAGACTAGAGGGAGGTACTATTTTTATTGTCAACCTTGTGTACAGGGCAGTACACTTCTGTGGTCAACTTGCCAATCAAATCAAGTGAAAATAAGCAGATTATTGTGGGCTTGCTGCACATTTAAATAAAGTGGACAAGCATCCGAATGGGCTATGTCAGTGTGGTCATTGAGACTATTTCACATGTTTTACTGTCCTGGGTCCAGCACTCTGTAGAAAGAGGAATGTTATTTAAAGAACTTTCAACCCTTGGGCTTACAGTGTTTTCAATAATTTCAATGTTTTTGCCAAGAACAAATTCGCGTTTAATAGATAAGGCAGTTGTGAGCTATCTTCTCTCTACCGACCTCTATTTGAGAATCTAAAGTGCAGTGATTCTCTTGAACAGAAGAGGGCAGCATTACGTTCTTTTAGTGTACAGCCTGCCGGAAACCATTAGAAGAAGAAGAAAGCAGTAAAATGGCGGACGGACTAAGACGGTGGTGCTAATGGTAGCGTGTTCATTGAAAGTTGCTGAGGTTTTGTAGAATGAATCATCAGGACAGCTGGAAACACCGTGAGAAAGAAAACACAATGGACGCTAAAGTCCCAACGAGCTGGATGATGACTGTCGTTAAACCGAAAGAGGAGGAAGAAATGGAGTGGAGGGAGCAGAGCTCTGTGAAGCTGAGTGAGACGGACAGTGAGGAGGAGAAAATACACAAAGAAGAAACGGAGGAGATTCCGTTTAACGCCGCAAATCAAGACTCTGTGAAGGAAGAGGTAAGAACCCTCCTAGTACTGTTAGTTTACATTCATTCACTGATCCTGGTTAGTCTGACTCACTCACCACATTGATCCACTGTTACACATTGACTGGAGACTAGTTTAACTAGTCAACCACTTCCGTTATGTTGCTTTAAGTTAGAATCATAATCATCATCAATATGTGACGATCTAAAGGTGGAACAAGTCTAATGTCCACCTCTGTGTAACCGATGTTGAGTAGAGATGTAACGATTCACTCAACTCCCGAAACGATTCGATTCACGATACTGGGTTCACGATACGATTCTCTCACGATTTATTTTACAAAATGAGACTGCGGACAAATGATGATTGAAAAATATTCCTTTATTTTTTGGGGGGGGGGGAAAAAGAAAATACTGTACTATTTTCCTTTTATTTTTCATTGTCAAAAGAATCCCTTGATAAACTATTCGAAATAATGCAATTTAACTAAAAATACATCTTGAATTAAATAAATAAAGTAATAATACAAATGAAGAAGAAGCTTATTAATTTAAAATCTGGTTCTATAATAAACAATGCAAAACTGCATAATAGTTATTTTTCTTTTTAAAAGTGCAACTGAAAATGTATTTTGTGCCATAACAATTGAACTTAAAAAAAAAAAAAAAAAAACGTCATTGCCCTGTATTTACGTCAGATATTTGTTTAGACCAGCAGAGGGCGCTGGAAACCCAGTGGTTGGTTGGCATGCAGCTAATCTAGCAGTGAAGAAGAGATGCTATGCTAGCAGACAGAGCTAATAGAATAACGTGACTTTTACAGATATTCATGTAATATTACAGATATTCTTTCGGTGCTAAAGGGGTAATGAATCATTTATTAACATATTTAAGAGTAGAAGGCGGCCAGAAAGAAAGTATTAGCAGACTCCGCCCGCCTCCTACACTTCTTGATAGCGCCCTCTGCTGGTTTAAAAAAAGTACTGCGATTCAATTTTCAGAAGATCGATGTCAATCGTGATACCTATGAATCGATTTTTAACTGCCTTACGATTAATCGTTACATCGTTAATGTTGAGGTAGTTGTACAAAAAAGTAATTAATTACTATTTACCTGTAGAGGTGAGTATTGGCAAGGTTGTTGCAATACGATATGTATCGCGATATTCTACCCAGTTAATATCAAAATTAAAGGTAGAGATGAAAAATCTAGTTGCTGTATATGTTCATCAGAAGATATTGACCATTCAGAGGACAAATTGAGTAAAAACTATTTGCTTCAAAACATCCTATTTATTAGGGGTGGGAATCTTTAGGCAGCTCACGATTCGATTACAATTGAAGGGGCTTTGATTCGATTCTAAATCGATTATTTTGATGCATGTTGTATTCACAAAATATCTGTTGTATTCCCTGTGTCCACGCACTGTAAAAAAAAAATAATATCTATATATATGTAATTTGTAGTTAGTTAATTATCCTTTGTTACACTAATGGAAGAAGTATGTGAACTAAAAATGTACAAGGTTTTGAAACAAAGGGAGTAGCAGCCTTTCTTCTAACATAACTTCAGTTAAAAAAAAATAAAAAATAAAAAATGACGTATGACATTAGCTTCCAGTAGGGATGTAACGATTCACTCAACTCCCGATACGATTCGATTCGCGATACTGGGTTCACGATACGATTCTCTCACGATTTATTTTACAAAATGAGACTGTAGACAAATGATGATTGAAAAATATTCCTTTATTTTTTTGGGGGGGAAAAAACTAGAAAATACTGTACTATTTTCCTTTTATTTTTCATTGTCAAAAGAATCCCTTGATAAACTATTCAAAATAATGCACATATTTAAGAGTAGAAGGCGGCCAGAAAGAAAGTATTAGCAGACTCCGCCCGCCGCCTACACTTCTGGATAGCGCCCCCTGATGGTTAAAAAAAGTACTGCGATTCGATTTTCAGAAGATCGATATCAATCGTGATACCTATGAATCGATTTTTAACTGCCTTACGATTAATCATTACATCCCTAGCTTCCAGTCATTAGAGATAAAGTGCACTGTTATAAGATGCCCACGCATCACATGTCACTGCTATCCTACCCACTCTCTGCAGCGATGCTATGACTTCTGTTTTGGATGGTTGTGAAGCTTCGGGATGGCCGTATCAGTAAAGTACTGTCGAGAAGAGATGGTATATCTCGGCTCCAAATTATGCAGCAGCGCACGAAAGCACTGATTTTCCACGACCGAGTAAGGACGTAAATCCTTAGCAATAAATGTTGCAATCGACTTGTTAATCCACTTTACCTTTTTCAAAGAGGGTGGAAGCTTTGTTGTGACTTGTTCGATTGTTCTCTGGTTAGCAGAGGTACTTTTAGCGTGCTATATGGCTTCTCATGTTCGTTGTGTTCCCAAACTACTTAATTTCAGTGTAACAGAGCTTACATACAACGTGGCTCTTGTTCAATTCATTTCCACTGTGGACATTAAAGAAACATCAGATTTTAAACTGCACGGGGCTGGTCTTAACTCCTGCACGTCCATGCTTCCTTGTTGTGGTGCTCTCTTTAAAGTGTCCCTCTGGAAACGCGCTGCACACCACAGTTCCGCAGCCTTTTTGTTCCGCCTTATTATTCAGACTTTTAAATTGCCTCTAAAATTTAGATTTTCGATTACTGGAAATTAAAGAATCGATTCAGAATCGTCCACCTCCAAACCTCGATGCATCCAAGAATCGATTTTTTTTTCTCCCACCTCTAGTATTTATTATTAGTGTTTTTGCACACTGCCATCATAAAATAAAGTGCAACAATTTTATTTTCACTGAAACTACTGTGTAGAAGTCCCAAAGTAACCATGACAACATAATGACGGCATTGCAACAACTAAGTGAGAACATTAAGGATAAAGCTCCCTGAGTTACCGACGATACACAAAAATAACAAATAATCTTATTGTCAGTTTAAACACTGATCTGAACAGATTATATGAAAATAAAATGCCTGTGTATTCATAAATATTGCAGGCATTATTACACGCTGCCATCATAAAATCAAGTGCATCCAATAACCATTGCAACACATTGAAAGCATTGTAACCACTGAAATATTGCACAAATAGGCAAAAATATTGATTTAAAAAAAAATAAATAAAAAAATCACACCCCTACTCATTGCTTTTGTAAACTGGAGTGAGATTACTAGTTACTACATTTAAAAATTCAAATCACTACTTGTTATTTTTTACTTTACCGTTTCTTCAGTTACCGTGTAGCTACTCAGGGTGTAAATCACCAGCTTCATCACAATACAATACGATGTGGATGTATTTGGATGACGATACAATGTTTGCCGATATCACAAAAAGTCTGTTACAATACGATTTCGATTCGATTCACAAGACTGCGATCAATATGATGTGATATCATATTTCCATCTCACACAATCATTTACATGTAAAATAACCACCCGGTTTATTTGTTTTAATTTAGTTTTAAAATGGAATAACCAAAGAACGAAGGGTAATAACACAGATGATAATGCTACATATATATGTTTTGTAGGGCTGTAGTCAAGGAAATGGTTGGTCGACCAAGACTATGGCACACGTAGCGATTAGTCGACAAAAAAAAAAAAACGGAGAATGGGGTGGGCGATATGGGAAAAATATCATATCACGATTATTTCTTTGTGAAATCACGATCACGATTTTATCATGATTTTTTTTTCATTCAAATAATTTAGACTATTTTAAAGTTATTTACCAATAAAAGAAAAAAACAAATCACCTACTTAAAATCATCGCCCTAAATAGAAAAAAAGGAATAAAAGATCATTTTGGACAAGGTAATTGCTACTACTTTCTTTCTGGCTGCTTTCTACTCTTAAATATGTTCATAAATGATTCCTTACCCCTTTAGCACCGAAAGAATATCTGTAATATTACGTGAATATCTGTAAAAGTCATGTTTTGCTATTAGCTCTGACTGCTAGCATAGCATCTCTTCTTCACTGCACGATATCTGCATGCCAACCAACCACTGGGTTACTAGCGCCCTCTGTTGGTCCAAACAAATATCTGACGTAAATACAGTGCAATGACTTTTTTGAAGAACTATTATGCAGTTTTGCATTGTTTATTATAGAACCAGAATTTAAATAATGGGCTTCTTCTTCATTTGTATTATTCCTTTATTTCATTCAAGATTTATTTTTAGTTAAATTGCATTGTTTTGAATAGTTTATCAAGGGATTCTTTTGACAATGAAAAATAAAAGGAAAATATTACAGTATTTTCTATTTTTTTCCCAAAAAAATAAAGGAATATTTTTTCAATTATTTGTCTACAGTCCCATTTTGTAAAATAAATCGTGAGAGAATCGTATCGTGAACCCAGTATCGTGAATCGAATTATATCAGGAGTTGAGTGAATTGTTACATCCCTAAAAAAGAGACACAAATATTTTGTTTTGGTGTTTTGTGGTCCTTTTAAACACAGACCATTTATGATATGAACCTTATTTAAGCTTTGACTAGAACCCGACAAAGCAAAAGTGAAACCTATAGGTCCGACAGATATTAGGTATATCCGTGCCAGACCCGAAACCGACAATTAAAACCTATTTTTTCCTCATACAAATTACATATTTACATTTGTATTAGTGGTAAGCCTGCTTTTAATAATAAACTTATGATGTCAACATCAGATCAGCGCACGGGGAAACAAACGCACGTCAAACACAGGTGCGCAGTGGGTGCCGCGGCACCAGAGACAGCAGTGGAACTATTTACATAATCCACGTATCAAATATAAGGATAATCCATGTTCTTGTGCAGAAAAAGGATTGATTTAACATCGGATCACCTATATAAGCGCATTGCATTTTTTTTTTTTTTTTTTACGGTATTGGAACTGATACCATTGCTGGTCGACCAATGAAAATCTTGGTCGACCACGGCGGCATCGACCAATTAGTCGACTAAACGACCAAAGTTGGCAGCACTATGGTTTTGATACAATTTTTTCTCATTTAATATTAAATAAATATCTCAAGTGGACTTCCAGACACTTGTTATTCAGTTGTCCTGTTTATTTACATGAACAGAGGCTGTTTGTTGTGGGGACAAACACTGACCGAATACTGAAAGTGTCAGATCTCAGTTTGTGTGTCTGTGCACTCACGTGCATGCTAAACCCCTAGCAAAACAACCTTCTTGAACCCAATTGTTATTGTCAGCATCACTACTAAAGCGCTGCGCTTTCATTATTATTTCATTTCCTGATGTATAGTTAATCATTTTTACCTCTTTCCTCACGTGGCCTTTTTCTCCTCGACTCCTCGCTTTGCCAAGCAACAATGTAAACAACCCAGGTTCCGTGCCGATCTTGGGTTACTTCCGTGTCTTCTTCTTTGGTGTTTTATAAAGGTTGGCACCACATTCAGGAAGCTGCACCATCCCCGCAGAGGAAATGGTGGCACGGGCGTACAGACGTGCAGTGCGAATTTCAAAATAAAGGCGTATCTTAAAATAACGATGTTTATCAATGTTTTCATTGTGCATCAATGTAATTGGATCGTTAATTAATTAATCAATGTATCGATGTGGATCAATGTATTGTTACACCACTAGTAGATACTAGAGTTGTCACAATACCAAAATGAGTAACCACGATACTATTGAGAATGAGGAGTTGTCGTCACGGCCTAGAGCCCCTCCCCCCGATCCTCCCCGCCACCACGTTGGCATAAGTCCCACGGCAAAACAGATTGTTTACATGTGTTTTTAACGCAGTAGTAGCGAAGGTACTTACTATTCCACACTGTTTGACCATGCCTGGAAGTCACTGCTGCGTTAAGAACTGCTCCAATACCTCCCACGATAGCCATGGAAGACGGAGGAACAACGGGATACAGTTTTTTAGGTTACCAAAATGGACACAGCATCTAGGAGAGCAAGTGTCTGACCTGACGAGGAGACGTCGGATTGCTTGGTTGGCTGCAATTAGAAGAAAGGACATTACTTTCGATCGCACACCCCCGTGGATGAGAGTGTGTTCTCTGCATTTTCACTCTGGAACGTTCTCTTAAAATGTCTTTATGTAGTTGTCTCTTAAAGCTAGGAAGTGTAGGTTACCTTATGTGATTGTGGACGCTGTAGTGCCTTTGTCTCTGACACACTAAAACACATGTGAAGAAACTTACTTTTGCCAGTACAACGCTGTTTTCACCAGCTGGAGGCTTGTAGATGACCAAGTCCTGGACCCAGCCGCAGCAGAAAGTCTCGTAACTTTCCAGAGACTTGTGGCTTTTGAACTCCTGCATTGTGTAGTAACTTACACCAAAAACTAGGTAATTTACGATGTCCATGTATGTGCACGGAGGTAAAAGGTCCAGGTCTCTGTGCCATTCCGCTGCAGATAGCTCGTACGGGTCGATGTTGCGAATGTCCACTAGCTTCTCCAAATACCTCTTCTTTGCGCTTGGTATCAGTTGGTAAGGTCCCTTTTCTTTCGCCTTCTCTTTTTGCATTGCTTTTCTTCTTTTTCCTTGTCGTATTCCTCTACGTATATGCGCAAAAAGTAAAGCTCTGGCGAATGCGTGAAATTCTGAGGGCGTCTACCACCATCATGGCTGATGGGCTCAGACCCCCCCCCCCCCCCCAAAACAACCCAACTCACCACGTGACTCCTCACTCTCAATACCAGACAAAGTATTATGGTTCCGGGTAACATTGTGATACTGAAGCCTTTTTTAAATTATTTTTATGAACTGCAATGTCATTGTACAAGTTAGAAATACTTATTAATTACTTATAGTGTTGTTTGGTGCATGATAAGAGTACATGAACAAAAGCATATAAAAAAAAACTAATAAACAAAGTTAGAATTTATATGGTTGAAATTAAAAAAAATAATCACTCAGTTTCCTTAGCACATCAATTTATGTTCAACTAATATAAATAATCAACTTAGGATAACAAATTCACTGTCTTTTTTACAATAATGCTTCTTTTCCAACATATTAAACCTTAAAGGATAAAATACAATAAACAGGAACTGATTCCCTGAGAAATGTATGCATTTTCTGGGTGACGTCACTGGTGTTTTATGAGATTGAATGTGATCCCTCCTTTGTATGTATATAATTTGTAAATATTGTACATTGTAAATATCTGTGTAAATAAAAAATAAAATATAAAAAAAAAAAAGATCGCACTGAGTCCGTGTGGCAAAAACAAACAAAAAAATTGTTCCCTCCTTTGGCTTTTATAGCTTGGTGGCAGCGCCTGCACAGTGGATCTCCTATTGCTCTACCATCTGTGCCTCGTTTAAAGCCAAAATTTTGAGCAAAATTAGTGATGCCACTAGCAACGACGCTGCCGCGGCCGAGACGCGCCGCTCGGGCCCAGTGCTTCTGCCATGTGTTGTCTTGTGTTTGTGACTGTAAGCCATGCACGCGTCCAAGCGAGACAGAACTTTAGCTTGTTTGTTTGTTTTGATGCAAGTCTCTATTGAAGCGGAGCAGTCTTCATGGAGTTGGTTTTTGCTGGCAGAAACACACAAACAGCCAATCAGCTAACAGATGGGAGGACCCAGTGTGCGGAAACAGCCTATCATATCTCCGGACGTCACCAGTAACAGGCAAACAGCCAATCACTCAGCAGCTGTGGAATTCGGTTGCAGTAGTTGCCATGTTGGTTTGTTTTCAAGGGAGTAGCGTGCAGTGAGAAGCCGGGAGGAGAGTAGAGGCAGCCGCTATGTAGTGGAAACTGGCACCGGTAGTATCGTAATCTACGGTAGTACCGTCGTGTAGAATTTCTAGTATAGTAGGAACCGTTACAATTTGGCACCGTAGGTATCGTGCAACTATAGGTACAATACACATGTATTCAAGCAAATCTAAAAAGAAAACTTGCACTGCTTTGAGATTTAAATGATAAAATGAAATTAGGCAACTTGCAGTTTTTACATCCTTCAAAAGTGTTGCTTTGAAACCAGTATTGAATATAAAAAAGAAATATAAAGTGCACCATGGCTCCTCCAAACAACAGACACCGCTCCCTTTTTTGTTACACGTTCTTCTGTGTCATCATTATAGTTGCATTATACCCACGGTACCCCGTGGTGCCAAATTGTAACGGTTCCTACTATACTAGAAATTCTACAACTGTGAATTATGTTACCAGCGGTGCTAGTTTCCGCTACATAGCGGCTGCCTCTATTCTCACTGCACGCTATTCACTTGAAAACATACTAACATGGCAACCAAACTACACAGCTGCTGAATGATTGGCTGTTTGCCTGTTACTGGTGACGTCCGGAGATGTGATAGGCTGGGTCCGCCCGTCTGTTAGCTGATTGGCTGTTTGTGTGTTTGTGCCGGCATGAAGGAACTGAAGACTACTCCGCTTCCACAGAAAGTTGCTTCAAAACAAACAACAAGCTAAAGTTCTGTCTCGCCTGGAAGCGTGCACGGCTTACAGTCACAAACACGAGACAACACATGGCAGAAGCACCGGGCCCAAGCGGCGAGTCTGCTGCGACTTCGTCTTCGTCAGTGGCATCACTAATTTTGCTCAAAAAACCAAACGCCAAAAGTCCCATTTGGAACTATTTTGTCTTTAAATGAGGCAGAGACGGTAAAGCAATAGGAGATCCACTGTGCAGGCGCTGTCACCAGCTATAGGAGCCAAAGGAGCCAAAGCAATCTTTTTTTTACTTTTTATTTTATTTTTTTTAATTTTATTTACAGAGATATTTACAGTGTACAAACAATATTTACAAAGGATATACATACAAAGGAGGGATCATATCTAATCTCATAAAACACCAGTGACGTCACCCAGATATATTCATACAAATATAGTTTTCACAGGGAATCAGTTCCTGTTTATTGTAGTTTATCCTCTATGGTTTATTATGTTGGAGAAGAAGCATTGTCATATAGTTTTTTTTTAGAGTGAATTTGTTAACGTAAGTTGATTATTTATATTAGTTAAACATACTGTAAATTGATGTGCAAAGGAAACTGAATGATTTTTTTTAAAAATTTCAACCATATAAATTCTAACTGTTCTGTTCATTTATTCATTCTTTTTATTGGTTATATGCTTTTGTTCATGTACTCTTATCATGCACCAAACAACACTAAGTAGTTCATACGTATTTCTAACTTGTACAAATACATAAATACAAGGCTTGCATCATGCATTGTTGGATTTATGCAGCTCTTGAATAAGATCATGAGGTTCCTTAGATGGCACACCCCTAGTAGCCAGGGGGCCCAGGTTGATGTTGACCTTCAGTTGCTTGACGCTGGGCTCTCTGTGCGCCTCTGTTAGGCCAGTCGCTGGTATTGTGTCGGTATTAAGAAGGAATGGTTGATGTGGTAGCTGGGCGAGCCACTTCAATTCTAAGTTGAGCTCCTACTGAAGCCTAATATTTAACAGCCATTGTTATCTCTAGGGAACACATTTAGAAAGGACTTTGTTTTGTTCTTACTGTGTTTAAACTCTAACTGTTGTACAGGACTCTGGAAGCCAGGACCAAGTGAGACCTCAATCCTCTCAGGACGAGGATGCTCAGCCATTACAAAGAAACAAATCTAAGGGAGAAATTTCAGCCCCAGAGCAAAGAGATCAACAGCAGAGCCAACCTGTTGTTAAACCCAAACCACATGCATGTGACCAGTGTGATAAAGCCTTTACCAAGAAATCAATCCTCACTAAACATAGAAAAATCCATTCTGGAGTTAAACCGTTCAGTTGTGACCATTGTGGAAAAGCATTTAGTAGCAAAGCTCACTTAATAAGACACACATCCATTCATACTGGAGTTAAACAGTTTGAATGTGATAAGTGTGGAAAGGCTTTTACTCAGAAAGGCTCCCTGAAAATCCATCAGCTTGTCCATCAGCTTGTTCGCAGTAGAGAGAAAGTTAACTGTGATGAATGTGGAAGGGCCTTTTCAAATAAGTTGAGCTTATCAATACATCAGCGTATCCACAGAGAATTGAAACCGTACACATGTGAAGAATGTGGAAAGAGTTTTCGTCAAAATTCTCATCTCAGACGACATGAACCCATTCACCGTGGAATCAAAGCGTACAGATGTGAACAGTGTGGAAAGGCTTTTACACGAAGCTCACACGTAATTAGGCACATGAAGACTCACTCCTCAAAATCAGAGTTGTATCGCTGTGACCCCTGTGGAAAAACATATAAACAAAAACACAGCCTCATCTTACATCTGAGATCTCACACTGGACATGAAGTGTGTCCCTGTGATCAGTGTGATAAAGTTTTTAGAACGTATAGTGAGTTAAAATCTCACCAAATTAGCCACTCTTCAGAAAGGCCTTACAAATGCGACACATGTGGAAAATCTTACAAGTGGAAAACTTACTTTAATCTCCACCAACAAAGTCATGAGAAGAACCCTTTCAGATGTGACCAGTATGGAAAGGATGTGATCAGTTCTCAGAAGCTGAAGCTCCACAAATGTACCCACAGCACAAATAATTCATCCAAGTGTGGCCACTGTCAGGTTTGTAAAAGATCCATTCAAATGGAGTTTTGCACTGTTTGTGAATGGATGAGTCTTAGTTTTCCTGTCTTTTGTACAGCGGAGGAGTACAAATGGAGCTTCCTGTCTGCACTGTGAGGAGAACCTCTCCTCACCAGCTAACCTCTGGCTTCCTAGATGTGCTGAGAGAACAAATACCTGTGAATGTGGGAAGACCTTTAGCAGTTCATCTGCCTTCCACTCACATATCTGTGTGGATGGACACATGGAGCGAGAATCACCTTTAGATCCTGGCAAAACACAGTTAGTGACCACAACTTC
This sequence comes from Gouania willdenowi, assembly GCF_900634775.1. NCBI lineage: Eukaryota > Metazoa > Chordata > Actinopteri > Blenniiformes > Gobiesocidae > Gouania > Gouania willdenowi. The sequence goes on from NC_041053.1 coordinate 13,040,950, forward strand.
TGGTTCCCGTGTTAGACTAAAGAACCCGGAGATCAAGCTACACAGGATTCCGACATAAATCTGCTGGAAAATGGACACCAACAGTTCAGGAAGTTGTCCATCTTGGAAGGTCTGGTCTGAAAGAAAAGATCAATACAATTATCAGTTGGAAAAGAAGTGGAAGAAGTCCTCCCTTGTTCAGTTTCTATACAGGATATGACATTCTATATATTTTGTATTCATACATGATGTATCTGAAGAATGATTTACCTTATTACACACATCATTTTACACTGACATATTCTATATGAATGACAGTATATGATGTCCATTAGGTGTTTGTATTCTGTACATAATAATCATTAGTCACCTTCTCTACAGTCTATAAAAACTACTGACATTCCAATACATTCAATATACCTACCAATCATATATATATGAATATACAGTACATGCTGTGTTAATGCAGCCCATCTTCATCCATGTACTTTTGCATTTGTTTCTTTTCTCTTTTTAAAGTATTTTTTTATTTTTAGAAAGGGTTTAAAATGTGTATCTAAGACATGTTTTTGATTATTTTTGTTTTGTTTTTAGATCTTAGCTGTTGTATGTAAAGTATCCAACATATGTTTTGCAGTTGAAGTAAATGTGAGTAAAATGGTTCCTGACAAGGAAACCCTGCCTAAAGGATGGATCATGCAGTGAGTGAATGAATATCGGGGGATGGGGAGCCCCAAGATCATATTTAGATTTCTATGAACTCTTTGATCACAGATCATAGATTTCATTTGATATTTTCAACTCTGAAATGTTCTTTTTTTCTGTCCAGCCTGTCTTTAGAAGTTAAAATGTTCTTTGAAGCCATGATGAAGTTAATCTTAATCTCTTTTGATTCTTTTTTTTTTTTTTACATGAAGTTTGAATCAATGTGTAAATGCAATCAAATGTCCAGTGAAGCTTTGTTCCTTTAAATAAAGACGTGTTATTGTCTGTGCTGTGGATTTCTTTGAACAGAGAAACATAGAGAGAGGTAAAGCTTTTTTGGATTTAAAAACCTGCTTAGCACATATTCCTCCATCAAACACACATGGTTCTCCACTGGATGGATCTAAGAACAAAAAGTGGGTAGGTGATGACTTTGAGGGTTCCTCTGGAAACTGCTTAGTAAAGCTGAATGAGTAGCCACTGCTTTCACATCCAGTCATGATGTCTATCATTGCACAAGAAGAACATGTTTTTGGAAAAATTACAGCTCAAACAGTCCAAGACAGTGTAAAAAAAAAAAGTGCAAAAGATATAGGCAATAAAGAATACAATATATATAGTATATGTAAATTTTCTTTGTCTGCACAGGCTGTCGAAGTTCAACACTACAATAAGCAATCTTTTTGGGGGTTTGATACGAATCTAGATTACCTCTTATCGCGCTAGATAACCTTCACAGCTCATCTGGTCCTGACCAAGTTTTTGTCTAACTTAAATGTTAGCTATTGATAAAGTCCCGCCTCCTGACCAATCAGATCTCTTAGAAAACAAGCTGTCCAATGAAAGGTGATGTGTGACACGTCACCGTGTGGATCTGATGTGACATCTGACTATATACTGTTAAAAAAAAAGACGCTGACAGGAAAGAGATGCAATCCTTTCATTTACCGATGACATCCTATAGGAAAAATAAGATTTTATATCAGATGAACTGATAAAATAAGTCAGCTGATAACACCTGCGATTTCACACCGATAAATTAATTAATTCATGTAATACTCAGAGCTTCAGTCCTGTAAATAATGTAAAATATAAATATATTCCACCTTATGATAAAGGCTGATCTGTTTGAACGCAGGATCACGTTAAAAAGAAAAGAAAAAGAAAAAGTGAAATTTATCAGAATGTCCGTTTATGATCTCACAAATGTAAACATTAACACTCGTCCATTCTTACATTAATAACTTTCTGCTTTTACTGCAGCACCAGTGGTGTTTTTGGTCTGAATTATGAATTTTAATTCATGTTTTAAAACTTAAGCAACGTGTAACCGATCGGACCAGGTTATGAAATGGATCCGATCTGATAGCGAGTATAAAAGCTCCGCCTCCTGCACTACTGTTGCTCTTTTCTGTCATCATTATATTTAAGATCATAAGGTGTTCCTCCTGTGAAGACGCTCTGACAGTTTTCTCCATTGATTGGTCAGACGCTGCAATCTCCACCTCTTTCACGTGAGCGCGAAAGTCAATCAGTTTTACTTTTGCAGCCGTAGCTGTATTCCGCCTCAAATTGCCTTTATGGGTCTGGTCGAAATGTAAACCGGAAGTGAGGTTTCCGCGCAGTTTTTGGCGCAGCTCGGTGACAACAAACACATACACGTGCTTCTGTCATGTGTCAAAGTTCGTCTGCTGCTTTCAGTCAGTGAGTTAATCAAAGCTATAGGACTTTACTGTTGACCTTTCGTGATCCTAAATTAGCAACAAACGATGTATCAATATTCTGAAGGTTACGTTTCACCGAGCTGTCACCAGCTTGACACGGTAGTGACGTCACGGCGACCAGCCCAATGGGACGAGCTGATGTGTTTGTGACCCAATGTGACGTAATGGTAAGACAACACCATAGATTATCTGTAAAATGGAAACCGCTGACTGGTAATGATTTCCTCTGCGATAAACACAGCGTGAAGCAGTGTTTGTCTGACTGACAATAGCCGCTGAAATAGCCGTGTATTTTAATGCAAAGTGCAGTTTTTTGGCTGAAAACAATAACATTATTGTTTTGTCTTTGGCAATCAGCTCGATTCTTTACTTGAAGAGACTTTACATCCTTCACTCATCCACACACAAGGTTTTTTTTTTTTATTGTCATCTCATGTTTCCATAAAATTCAAATGTGTTTCTCTGGGCCAGCAGCAAAAAAAAAAAAGAAGAAAAATTAATCTAAATTTAGTGCAATATAAACGTAATACAACATAAATAAATCATTAAAAATAAGTACACACAAGCACAGTAAAGTAGGAGTGCAAGTACCAATATGGATGTTAGAATCAGACCTTAGGGATGAAGGGGTTCCAAAAATCAAATCCAAAACACATAGTGACACACAACACATCAAAATAAACTGTACAAAACTAATCAAGATACTTAATGGTTAAGTTGGGAGAGCCAAAACACACTAAACTAGAAAGCATAACTCGGGAATAAAAGTAAAGGTAAGAGAAGAACATGACCGCAGCGGCAAAGCTATAACAGAAATAAATGAATTTCCTTTAATAGTAAACATTCATTGCTACGTTATGTTAGCTTAGAAACAGGCACCTGGGCTGACTCTGTTACAGCACCACAAGACTTTCAGGGTAGTCTCTTCAACAGAATTCGACACTGGCCTAAAACGGGCCATCATTAATGTTTGTCATAATAAAACAAGATTCCAATAAAAGAAAGAGCTACATTACATGTTACATCCCTGCTACACAAAACCAAGCCAACAGTTCAGGCATGGTCAAACCAAATGGGGTGCACATGGGGTATGTAGGAGTGTGAGAAAAAGTTTCGTTAACACAAACCAAGAAACTTAAATACCTCAACACAAATTAATTAAAAGTATAGGAATATAAAAAAACAAGTTCACTAAATGCTAAAAATTTCAATTTCAGACATGATTTAGTTATTTAAATCACATTAATGACAACAGTTGAAATATCACAAATCAACTATGATATTTGATGTAACCTTAAAGTTGTGGAAAGTGTAATTCTCTGATGAGAGAAATCATGTGGGTTTGACAATTAAAACGAAAACAACTCACTGAAGTGTTGTAACAAATTAATACATCTACAACTCTAACAAACATTTTAACAAGAACGTGATTCATCACCTGTGTGAGTACTAATGTGGACTTTCAGAACTTTAAAGCTGATATCTGGAGTTTCTGAGAGGACTCATACCTGTCAAGTATCCCGTTTTGGCCAGGAAACTCCCGTATTTTACCCCTCTTTCCCGCCATCTTCTGGTATTAGCATTTTCCCGTAAATATCCCGTATTTTAATGTAATAATAATTAAAAGATGCCATACTAAACTGAACGCCGTCACTAGCCTCGCGAGAACTTCCACCTGAAATGGTCTGGCTTGGTGGCAGTTCTCGCGAGATTAGTGCTGACAGCGGCAACAAACCCGGAAACAACTCAGAACAGAGATGATGAATGAAGACGTTATGGTGGAAAAGACCAAGAACTCGTGTAAATACGTTGTAAAATGTGACAGAGAGTTTATCTTCATAAAGAGCAGCAGGATAGGACACTGTTACATGTTCTATTAGATTAATAACTGAGATTGTAGCGTCTACCACGGGGGAAGGAATGATGTTAGTCACCATGAAAAATTAGCAAACGCCACAAATATACACTGCTTTCAAAAAGTGTTAAAGGATGTAAAGTCAGCAACAAATGTGTATAATAAGTCATTAGTGAATACCAGAGAACCACATAAGAAATTATAAGAAAATATATAATGGAAATAAAATGATAATGTCTAACTTAAAGACAAGCAATGTGAAATTAACAGTAAATATGCAACTTGTTGACTTGTATATAAACTGTAAGTATATTAATGTTGCTATTTAGGCTGTTTTATAATTTAGGAATTAGGCTGGGCGATATATCGAGAAGATGTATCGAGTTTTCTATTTTGGCGAAATAGAAAACTAATATTTAATATATAAATTATGGTGTATATATTATAGCTTATGTATCAAAATACTAGTTTTAGGAGTCGCTGCTTTTACTTCTCAGAGCAACATGTAAAGCTCAGTTAGATGGATTTCTGAGTGCTCATATTGATCAGCTGTTTGTTAATGTCTGTGTAGCTTTTTGCATACGCAAATTTAACCCAGAATTGTCTTTCTGGTCAGACTTTATTTGATAAAATTATCTAGATTTATATCATACATTACCATTTTGAGAAAATATATTGCGTTATGCCCAGCCCTAGTAGGAATGTTCACAGCATTTCAATGTTAATAAAAGTCCACCTACCAGATTCTAATCGCATAATTGTATTTAGTAAGTGGTTATTTCAGATTTTTTGTACACTTGTCTTAAAATATAAGGGATACTGGAGCTTGGTTGAGCGGGTGGGTTGGCTCGTAGTGGGCTCAAGAAAATTTCCCTTATTTTCAAATCCTAAACTTGACAGGTATGGAGAGGATGTCTCGATGTCCCGCCTTAAACCGCTCCACTTCGTCTCACTGCCTCTGCCAATCTACCAGAAGCCACGCCTCTACCTTTCTGCACGCGCATCGTGGAACATAACAGGGTCGTATTGATATAGGTCTATGGGTCAGGTAAGAGCCAAAATCATATTTACCTGTTTGCTGTTGTGACGCACGACCTTGTTTCCGTGCACAGTAACGCATTCACTTTGATTGACAGTCTCAAAAACACAAAGTCGAAGCCTAATGGAGGAGGGACTTATATACAATAATGTATATGAATGACCACTGGCAGTAGTCTTTAGGACAAGACTAGTTAGGTATTTTTATGAATTTCAAAGGAATCATACATAAACATGAGTTTCTCAGAAACTCCAGATATCAGCTTTAAGGAAAACATTTCCCAACATATTTTACAGAAGTGTAGCTTGTGTTTTCATGTGACTTTTTTTTTTTTTTTTAGATTGTCTTAAAAAAATTACTTAAAGGGGTGTGGCCTCATCATTGTGACCTTTACTGTGAGTAAAACATGTTCCACTACCTTATGGCCTAATGAAAATTATTATGGGGTGATTGATCACCTTTATTGTTGTCACATATTTACAGGTACATACATGACATTTGTACTCTGTATTTAACCAATTTCTGATGAGCAGTGAGCTACCATGGTGTAGCACCCAGGGAGCAGTTAGTTAAAGGACTTGCTCAACATCCCACAGTGATGGCCCACCTGTGCCTACCTCACCCACGTGACTTCTAATGTGATACTTTAGAGTTTGTTTGTGGGCAAATCCTTTTCCACATAAATGACAGGAATGTGGTTTCTCACCTGTATGAATGCTCATGTGACGCTTTAGGTCACTCTTGCGAGTAAAGCATTTCCCACATGTTTCACAAGAATATGGTTTCTCACCTGTGTGAGTTCTAATGTGATCATTTAGAATACTTGTTTGGACAAATCTTTTTCCACATATTTCACAAGAATGTGGTTTTTCACCTGTATGAGTTCTCATGTGACGCTTTAGATGATTGTGTCCAATAAAACATTTGCCACATATTTCACAAAAATATGGTTTCTCTCCGGTGTGAATTCGCATGTGACACTTTAGATCATTCTTGCGAATAAAGCATTTCCCACATATTTGACAAGAATATGGTTTCTCACCTGTGTGAGTTCTCATGTGTTCCTTCAGAGAAGTTGTTGTAATAAAACACTTCCCACATGTTTCACATGAATGATTTTTCTTCAGTTTGTGGTATTTTGTGTGTTGTTTCAGTGACGATGATTGATTGAAACGTTTACCACAGACATCACAAGAGAAAGGTGTGTTACATTGTTGTCCAACAAAAAAATCTTTACGTCTGAAGCTTTTGGTCTTAGTTTCACGGTTTCGTCTGTTGTTGGACTCCGTGTGCTTCACAGATCCTGATTCTTGGTGTTTCTGTTTGTGATCTTCACATGGTTGGCCGACTGAAGGAGCTTCATGTCTGAAGCTTTGCTGACAATTCAGTGAAGAATGCTGTTTCTCATTAAACTGGAAAGTGAACGTTGGAGCTTGTTCAGAGGCGCTGCTTGTTAAATTATCTTCCTTTGGCATGGATGACTTGGGCTTGTTGGTAAGGTGTTCCTGTTTAATATCTTCAGTTAAAGAATAATTGTTAGAGATGATCTGCTCACTGTCTGCTTCTGATTTAGTATCTGCTACCAGAACAGAGTCAGACTCTTGGTTTAGTAAAAGCTGTTCTTGTTCCTCCTGGTCCTTTTGAACTTGAGCAGGTTCTTCTTCATCCTGACTGAAGTGTTGCTGTGGGAGATCTGAAGAGACAGAGAAGAAGAAGAAAGCCATTAACCATGTGTAGAGTGGAAGGAGGAAGACAACTCTAGACTGTGTGAAGAAAAACAAATGTAGCAAACATTTCTAGATGCTTTGAGTTGTGGACGACGTACAGGTTGCATTCCTTTTTTTTTTTAAATAAATACATTAATTTATTTTATTGCATAATTGTGACCATCACCAGCCCTCCCTAAGGACAGGTGAGAAACACTTTATTAAAGGGAGAATAAAAAAAGAGATGGCTGTGTTACACCTAGGTGAGGGGGAAGGGAACAGGGAAGAGGGAGTCAGGGTAGGAAAATTGAAGGGGTAGGGAAGAGTTGACAGTTTTAAGGTGAGAGTGAGATGTGATGTTATAGTTGAGCATATTGTGCTTATGGTGTTGTGTAATCAGTTCAGCCAGTCTGGTGACAAGTGTGGAAAAATTGAAGGTGGCGATACAGCACCCAGCTTAAGTATAATGGTGGTGGCTGTGAACAGAGGGAAGGAGTGAGTGGTTATACCTAAAACTGGCATTTGAGATCAACATGTCTAAAGTTAAGCCCAGTACGAGCTTATCCCACAGCCAAAGGCCAGTGCATCCACGACCAATGTTTGTGCAAGAACCACTTCTGCGAACCCAGGCGCCGCCCCGGGCCAGAAGGTGCAGCCAGGCCAACAGCCCAGAGAGCCCTCTGCCCGAAACCCCAGCAAAGGAGCAGGGGCCGAAGCCCAGGAGACGGCCAGACGCCAGACAGGCAGTGAGCGCCCGCCAGCGGACGGACCCAGAGTCAGTAGAGACTGGATCCCTGGCTAGAAAGAACTGCAACAGAAGCAGCACCAGCAGTAGCCTGCCCAAGGACGACAGTAATTGTGATTCATTGTAATTGAATTTAAGTAATTGAGAATGAAATGTAATTCTGAGGATAACAATAATTGTAATTTAATTGTAATTGGAAAAAATTCTGGTCACTGTAATTGTAGCTGAGTTTGTAATTGAACATAGATAATTGAAGACATAATTGTAACTGAAATATGTAATTGCCCCCAACCCTGGCTCCTTGGAGAAAATATTAGCGTAGACCTCTGTCTATGGACAAAGGGATCGTCCACATTACCGCCCAAACATGGAGAAGACAAGTGAGCAACTTTCTGACTTTCTCTGATCTCATACGTCTTCAGAGCGACTCAACAGTAAAGAACAGAAAAACTAAGTCAGGAACTCCTTCTGATCTCTGAGTGAATTCATTCTCCTAAAGATTAGAACCATCGTCATTAAATATTTGATAGAAAGCTGTGATGAGACTATCTGAGGAGATCTGATACCGTCACAAACTATTCTTGATCCAAAAGGACTAAAGTCACATTTTCACCTCAGCAACTTTACCCCAGAACTAAGAACTTAGCCCAAAAATATGTGCACCAGGTGACACACCTATTCTGTGTAAGATGATGGTGGGTTTCCATTCCTGATCCAGCAGTCTGTGAACATCGTAGCAGACGAAAGCAGGTTTTTCAGAGGCTGGTAGAGATTGCAGGTTCTCATCATCTGCAGGTTCCTGTTTGAGTAGCAGTGTCTCTCTCTCCTGTGGAGGTTCAGGTTCCTCCTGTTTCAGACTGAAACTTGTCTCCGGATGACAGACGTTATCTGAGGACACACACACAAAATGAACAATATGTCTCCTACTAAAGAAAGACTCCAAGCTGTTAATGTTCTTATCTGGATTATTTTCAGTCGCTACAAACTATTTGTTTATTCAGATTTTTTTTTTTTTTTTTTTTCAGTTAAAAAGACATTATATCTCTTCTCTCCAAATCTCAATTTTATTTATAAACCAAGAAAGTTTGACCAAACTCTTAACATGTTAAACAAGAAAGTGAGAATAACCTAATCTATGGTGGGAAAAGAAACAATATCAGTTTCAATAATATGTAAAATAACCCTGGGATATATTTATCGTTTGGATCTTCATTTTTATATATTTATTAACTAAAATGTTTTAGCAGAAAAAAAGACCATAAAATGACAGCATTTGCAAAGAAGAAGAAACAGCCGCTGCACAGACTGTCAGATGAAATCCTGTAAGATGTGGAGGAGACGTTTTTCACCTTGAATGTATTTTTTATCTGTCAGTGAACAAAGGACAGGAAAAGTCCTTTTTAAGGACAAAGCTGTCAATAAATAACCACCTTTATTTGGATGTTTGATGTGAACATTTTGTGCTGAAGGTAGAAATAAAAAAGCAAACAAGAACAACATCCAATATATCAGAAACTACATCTCACTAGTTGATATATTAGAATAGATTCACTCTCATGTGTTGTGGAAAAAATATTTCATGTTATTATTTAAATACATTAATTTTTTACAAGTTATTATCCATTATCGTGTGTGTAAAAGCTCGACGTGCACCCGCGGCGCTGCGTGTCCAGTGGCTTCAATGCAGACAGCGGATGATGTGCGGAGATGTCGCCCCGGAGTCACTGCTTCATTATGAGCTCCTGTGTCTTTCTCTCCATATTGTGACCGTAAAACTCTCGTGTCGTGTTGATGGCAGGAGCGTCACTGACCGTGTGTGTGTGTCTGTAACAGTCTCCGGTGTCGGTCAATCTCCTCCTCGTACTGATCGATGGTTTGTTGAAACACGGTGAATATTTCTGCAGCAGCAGCAGTTAGTCTGTTAGTGATAAACTCTCTCAGAGCCTCAGAGGAACACATGTTTACTATCACATAAACACAGTCAGCTACAGGAAGCTACCGATGCTAGTTCATTCTACTGCTTCTTCTTCTTTTGAATTTCCAGCAAACTAGACGCATCGGAGGCGTTTTGCTGCCCTCTACAGGTCTTGTGTTTCCCCACATGTAAAGTCAGGGAAAGTTAAAAAAGATATTTAAAGATTCGGCTTTTCCGGACGAATAACTCATCAACGGAACATTGCTTTTACAAAACCGATACCTCGTTGCAATCACAGCAAGATGAACGGCAAGCTACAACCAGATTTTCCTCAATTTTCTACTATGGCTCACACAAAAATAAAAAAAAGCAAAACGGGCAGTGTGTGAGAGACGGCAGAGGGACAGGACGGTACCAGCGTGTGGTGGGCAGCATCCATTGGTAGATGTGTTGTATCCGCTAGGGCCCGGTCTACGCGCTAACGGAGCGGGAGGAGTGCGGGGAGGGAACAGCGGAGCCAGGACTGGAAACACGGAGCACGGCGGTGGCGGCAGCGTCTCCCGGACCGATAGATGGACACTGAGAGCCTCTTCCTCCCTCCTACCCAGACTCAGCCTTCATCCTTCGCCCTTTAGACTCTTTTTCTTAGCGTTAGATCTATTTTCAGACAATCTCATGTTGTATTTTAATAATTTTGTTATAATAAATTAATCAAACCATTAATCTTGGTTTCACTGCTCACTCACTTGGTACCGAACCTGTGTTTTGTATAATCGGGCCTTAGTCCCTCCACTAGGTGGCGTTGTCGGCATTAAACAGTAACAATTGAATTGAACGTCAACACATTTTAATAAACTACCCGGACACATGTTTCTGTTGTGTTTGCTATTGAGAGTGAGGAGTCACGTGGTAAGTTGGGTTGTTTTCAGCTGATTTTTTTTTATCAGAGGAGCTCAGTTCATGTAAACGATTTATATTTTGGTTTAGTTACAGAGTTTGTGTATTATGTGGGTGTATCTAGGTTTTAGTTATGGGAGGTCTAGCCCATAATAACCACTGTTTCATTGAGCTGCCGAGCCTTTGTTTTGTTATTTTAAGAGTAAGTGATGTTAATAAAACAAATCAGAATTGGGGTGTAAAGGATTAAAAAAAAAATCAGTCTAAATAAGCCAGCAATTTCATACTTTGTATTTTGTATGAGAAATGTATTAAATGCACTCTTAGTCTCTGTCTTTTCTTTGTTATTTCCAGGCTTGATTAATGTAATTTAAATTCAAAATAATTTAAATTAATGTAATTTAAATACATTATTAACATACATCTGCACCGCTATATATATATAAAAAGAAAACTGCTTGCATGATCAAACTGGTATTTGAGGGAATATTTCAGCAGGTTTTTACAGAACGTCATCAAGTCACGATCGAGCGCGTGAACCTGCATGCGCGCGCACATCCAGCAGTTCTCTCTAAGTCACAGACACGCGCTGTCTTTCATGCGATCCTTGTTTCATCCTGAAGATGGCAGCACCAGCAGGAGTGAGTAAAATGGAGCTGGTAACGCTTCTCAGCCTGTATTTAAATGGAGCCGCTGTTTTAATGTGGAGGGTTTTTCATTTATTTAGTGAGATATTTGTGGAGAAATTCGTTTAGAGTTGATACTGTATCAGCTCAAGGTTTCATGACCTGAGGGTTATTCCATAAAGTGGGTTATGTTCAAACTCTGAGTATGTTCAGCCTCAAATGAGGGAAACTCTGAGTATCTCATTCCTAAACGTGAGGTATGTTCTTCTCTGAGTATGTTACCATGGTAACATTGTCCATGAACTAAACCTGGTCACTGGCAGGTTTTATCAAAGAAACCCTGTGTTTCTACCTGGCTCCGCCCACCTGAACACTGTTTCTGAACACTTCAGTAAACTTTAACACTTTTCTCTGAAACACATTAGTAACATCACACACCACAGATGTGTTCACATCATTACTAATGTTGTGTTGATTTACGTCTTTTTTTTTTTTGTGCAAACGGTAGTTTTCTTTCTAACATTGTAGATGTAGATCATTAAGTGAAAGTCACTGAGAGGTTGATCTACATTAAAACATCTACTGACGTCTGTAGTAAAGTTCACTGAATACAAACCTGTGGATAATATAAAGTAGAAGATGACAATTTAAATGAATCAACTTTTAAGGCTCGATTATTGTTTTATATTATTATACAGTTAAATCTGTAGAACACACATCTTTGAAGGTATGATGGTGCAGTGAAGTGTGACGCTGCTCTTGAAAGCTATGGATCGATGGTTCGCGTCCTGCTTCGGTGTTTTTTTAATGACATTTTTTAGGACGTTGAGATGACTCTGGTGACAATATTACATTAAGAATCAATATAAATGATGTGATATGAAGTAGCAGCCACTGTCTTTATATCCAGTGTAACAGGAGGACTCTCTATGCAGACATCCTATGCTGCTGACACGTCTCCTCAGACACACCTTATTATTCACCGCTCGTCACGTCACTGAAGCAATAAAGTGATGAAGCGACCAAAAAGTGTGACTAATTACGGGTGATTTAAGCCACTATAGTCACTGAAGACTGAACGCACCTTTAGAACAGGCTCATATTCATCAAACAATGGCTTATTTCACCCATCAGGGTGAATAAATCACTATCTTCCGTTTGGTTGTCATGGCAGTTTGAGTATTCTTTGATCCATTGATGATGGCTTTTTATCGCACGCGTGCACATAAGTAACCCAAGGTTTACATACTCAGGGTTGATTAACCCACTTCATCCCAGCTTTAATGGAATCCGATATCCAGAGTTTCCCATCGCGGGGAGTGTTGACCCAGAGTTTGTTAATCCATCCATCCATCTTCTCCCGCTTAGCCGTTTCCGGGTCGCGGGGGCAGCATCCTCAGTAGGGAGGCCCAGACTTCCCTCTCCCCGGCCACTTCCTCCAGCTCTTCCGGGGGGACCCCAAGACGTTCCCAGGCGAGCCGAGAGACATAGTCTCTCCAGCGTGTCCTGGGTCTTCCCCGGGGCCCCCTTCCGGAGGGACGTGCCCTGAACGCCTCACTAGGGAGGCGTTCAGGGGGCATCCTAATTAGGTGCCCGAGCCACCTCATCTAGCTCTTCTCGATGCGGAGGAGCAGCGACTCTACTTTGAGCCCCTCCCGAATGACTGAGCTTCTCACCCTATCTCTAAGGGAGAGCCCAGCCACCCTACGGAGGAAACTCATTTCGGCCGCTTGTACCCGTGATCTTGTTTGTTAACCCTCCTTTATGGAATACCCCTCTGCTCTGTCTGTGCTTCGTTGCCTTCAGCGTTTCGTTAATAAATGAAATATCGTTTTTTTGTTTTTGTAACTTAATGTGTTAACATGTTCACATTCCTTTGTTCAATGGCAGCATTGTAATATACATTACTAGCACAAACATATCTTTTTTGTGTGAGTATTATAAGAAAGAAAGTTTTTGTTGTTGTTGTTATTATTTTTTTATAAAAAAGAAAGTGTCTAGATATAGTGTCTTTTCTTTAACCCCTGAAACTGTTAAAGTGGTGGCCATGATGAAAGAGCGTTAGAATTGTATGAGGAAAGGAGGCGTGGCCGAAGGATTATTACGTCACCTAGTGGAAGTTCGTCTGATCGTCAAAACAAACGTAATCACCTTTTCCTAACTCCTCTCCTAACACCTTTCCTTAACCCCATGACGTCATCCACGGGGTTATGGAAAAGTGGATAGGAAAGGAGATAGGAGGGACTATTCGGACGCAGCCTTTAAGTCACGTAGTGCACTTATCACGTGACCTAAACTGGCCAATGACGGGCTGCGTATGCATAGAGTGGCAGTCTATTCATACGTTTTATCAATAGCCACAGTCTATAAGAAATGCAGCCAATGATTAGCATTTTTAAAGCTATGCTGAAGGTTTTCTAAGTATTTCCCTTTACAAGAGTTTCTGGCTAATATAACTATCCCATAATAAACAGTATGGATTATAGATAAGTATGCTAGTTTTACATTCAATGGATGCTGCACTTTTTAGTCATTTTAGAAGTGAATGACCAAGCATTTCATTTATTCATTCAGTCATAGTGCTATTGGATGCTGAATAACCTTAATCACTGTTATTTTAAAGAATACAAGATGATTTAATATGCATCTGCCTAGATTTTTATTTTATTCATTTTAAATGCATTGGATTTAATTTTGACCTCTGCTTGTTTTAAATATTGAACCCTGTCTTCCTGCTCCTCTCAGACTCTGTTCACCTACCCAGAGAACTGGCGAGCCTTCAAGGCCCAGATCGCAGCCCAGTACAGCGGGGCTCAGCTCAAAGTTGCCAGCAGCCCCCCTGCCTTCACCTTTGGGCAGACAAACCGCACTCCAGCCTTCCTTAACAACTTCCCTCTGGGAAAGGTGAGTCCGTACTATTCATTTTTAAGTACATAGGGCTGGTACGGTATAGATTTGGTCTGATTCAATATTTTCATTACACATGGATGTTGTATTGATCCATATTGTGATTAGATAGTAATTATTAGGGATGTGAAATTAATCTTCCAACAACTCAAGATTCAATTCCGATTCTTGGGGTGATGATTTGATTCTGCACATGAAATAGCTCTACACCATTGTTATTCAACCCTGGGGTCGCCTGGAATCTCTTTATTTGGAAACCACTGCTCTACACTAAATGGATGCATATGGAGACCTGATTTTTTAGAAGTACCACAAATAAAAGATCATGATACATAATGAATTGATATTTTTCCATCCTTTTTTAGGCTATTTTATTGTTATCGTCATTATGAAGTCCTCTATATAACTTTTAATATCCTCAGTCTAGTTAATCCAAACAAGTGTGAAACCAGTTTAAATTCCTCTACATTGACACATTCATTTTAGAAACTGTTTTCATAAACCTTACATGGGTGTGTTGGATTTCAGCTACCTGCCTACCAGGGAGATGACGGCTTCTGTCTGTCAGAGAGTAATGCCATTGATCACTATTGTAAGTATCTCACTCTTAAGCCCAAGATCCTTGACCACCACTTTGGTGACGTGCAAGATGCAGCCTTTTATTCAGGGTTTTTGTATTTGAATTGCATGAAATGTTTTAGTCCAACATTTTTTAACCAAGTAAACACTGTAACTAGCATATTATCAACAGGAGTTTTTATTTTGGTGCTGCAGGTATAGATTAACAATTGCAAATGAAGCTGAAGCCTCAGGGTTTTTAAAAATCTTGCAACTACAAAGTCAAAGGTTTTTCTTATGATATTAAGATGTTTTGTAAAGGTCATAGTTCCCCTGTCTTTGGGAAAGGCAGTTTCCTGTAATAGCACCAAGTCTTAATCTGACAGGGGGAGATAATCCAAGGCCATATTCATCCCAGTCACCTCTGAATCAGTGAGTTAAAGGCTGGTTCATGCTGTGGCCACACTGGTTTCTCTAAAGTCACAACTTCTGGTATCATGCTTGCTGAGTTTGTTTTATCATTCATTTGAATTAGACCTACATGTCATAATGTTAAAGCTTCTATAGTCATCCTTTGCCATCCTTTCTAAAGTGATTGTGTCCCTTGTGTGTAAATGCGTCTTTCTGGTTGGTTCTAGTGAGCAATGATGCCCTGCGTGGGGCCACTCCCTCAGCAGCAGCTCAGGTGCTGCAGTGGGTGAGCTTTGCTGACTCTGACGTCGTCCCTCCAGCCAGTGTATCGGTCTTCTACACTCAGGGAATCATGCCCTTCAACAAGCGGGTACTTGGAGAGTAAACATAATGAAAGGATATTAGGAATCAGCGGTGGAACAGCCGCTCACACCCTGTGACTTTTTATTAAAATATTGTTTCCTTCTGCATCTGAAGGCCACAGAACAGGCCAAAGAGGACGTGAAGAAGGTGCTCACAGTCCTGAACAAACACTTAAACACCCGCACCTTCCTGGTAGGAGAGAGAGTCAGCCTGGCAGACATCACTGTGGTCTGCTCCATGCTCTGGCTTTACAAACAGGTGAGACATGCTGACAACTGTGTTCAGTTTGATGTTCTGTTTATTTAAAATGGTTCAAGGATTTGATCAAATATTGTTAATAACACAGTTAAATGTCTATTGTTTCCTTTTAGGTCCTTGAGCCTTCTTTCCGTCAGCCTTACCCCAACGTGACCCGCTGGTTTGTCACCTGTGTTAACCAGCCCCAGTTCAAGACTGTTCTTGGAGAGGTCAACCTGTGTGAGAAGATGGCCCAGTTTGATGGTAAGTTTTTGAAATTGTTCCTGAAAAATCTACACAATAGTCTAACCACAACATAGCCTGCTCTCTATTGGCTGATGATGGTGCCCTTTAAACAACTCAGCCAATAAGAACATGCAGGTAGGTGGGCTGCTCCCATCTCCACATGAAGTCACCTCCTTACTGCTCCTCGTCTGCGTATTATTCCATTTACAGCTTTCTATGGTCAGTTTTTACTGTTAGACTGATGCATCGCTTCATCAGTTCTTAAAGCTCAAACATACTCGGACAGACATCCTCAGAGTGAATTCCTTGCGTACTGTTTGTACTTCTCAGAGCTTTTATACTCGAGCGCACAACAGCAAAGTAGTTTCCAGTAAAATCCTACATTTCCCACAATCCTGCGCGCTTCTCTGTTGTCCTAGTACTGCTTCTGGGACGTGTTTTAACTACTACAAAATTGAAAATATGGTACTTACTGTGTGACTAGTGTCCCCGACTTTGGGCAAGGCAGTGTCCTTTCATGGCACCAAGTCTTAATCTGATGGGGGTAAAGAAACTACAGACCATATTCATCCCAGTCATCTCTGGTTCAGTGAGTTAAAGACTGGTTCATGCTGTGGCTACAAACCAAATGAAAGTAGAATTCTCATACAATTCCTTTACTTGTTGACCTTGTGTCATTCACATAACAAGCTGTATCCATAAATAACCAGATTTTTCTCCAATCTGTGTGCGTTTGCAGCTCATTTGTCATGGACGAGTTCAAGAGAGTGATTAAATGTTCTACAGCTGTTTTTAAAAAGCTGCTACCCTCAATACATTTTTAATCAATAAAATGATAGTGTATGTCCCAGAGATCAATGAATCAAACATCATTTATTCCAAAAGAAAATACAGGTCTAAATTGTCAGTTGAAAGTTTAATCTACAGTATTTTGATGTTTTTGCACATTGCATTATGGGATGTGAAGTCCTGTAAACAGACACATAGAAGTGTTCTGATATCACAGACAACACATTGATCAAACTAGAATAAACATAGTGTCAAACAAAAAACAACAAAGAGGTCACGTTAACAACAAGGGGTTATTTCAAACTTTTACATTAGTTGTTGGAGTTAATGATGATCAATTTATCAACCTACACTATTTTATCTAATAGAAATATTGGTGCCGGCAGATTTAATATTTATACCTTTTTTATGCATTTTCTGTTTTCTGAATATTTAAATTTGACATTCAAACGGGTTTTTATTAAATGAAATTTGATTATTTAAAACTTAAAAATTCCGAAGGATTAAATTAACAACAAAACTGTAATACTGTAGAATAAAACTCTTAGCAGTGTCTTTTAAAAAAATATTTTATGATTAAAGAGATTTAAAGGCTTGGTCAGGGTGGGTGTACAAGAGTGAAGCTGATTAGAGAAAATAACTGAAAACACATTTTCTATTGTTTGGACCTGAATCTCCAGCCAAGAAGTTTGCTGTGACGCAGCCCAAAGAGGAAGCCCCTCATGAGAAGGAAAAGGCTCCTAAAGAGTCAGCCAAGCCTCAGCAGAAGAAGGAAAAGGAAAAGGAAAAAGAGGAAAAGGAGAAACCCGCTTCAGTGGAAGAAATGGACGACTGTGATGCAGTTTTGGCAGCAGAGCCTAAAACAAAGGACCCTTACGCACTCCTTCCAAAACGGTACTCACACTGTTGGTTAATAACAATAGGAGGTATTCTACATGGCTGGAATCCTTTTATTCTCCACTGTATAGTATATATCTGCATCACAACAATTAGGTTAATAATGATTAATTACAGCTGTATGCTCTAAAGGCTCATGACTGACAGGAGGTTCATAACTTAGTTCATGGAGGTGTGCAGTTCTGCTTTATTTATTTTATTAGAGGGCCAAACCTGTGGGGCCTGGGGACTCCCACGACCAGCGGTTTCTAGTAGATTCTATGAATCTGTGATAACCACATTTATTTATCTGAATAATATCCATTGTTATCCAGGATGTTTATTATTTGACCCCAAGTATTTAGTCATCTCAAAGATGTAAATCCTCATTTTAATCAGAAATAAAGATGGGTAAAAGGGACAAAAAAAAAAAGTGGAAAATGTGGTAAATGGTTTTTTAAAAAAAACTGAGAAATGTGTTGAAAGTTGCAAATTAGAGTGGCCAAAAATAGACAGAAAAAGTGGTGAAAAGGGTTCAAAGTGTCAATATTGGCCTAAAAGTGTCAGGATGGCACTTCTGCCAGTCAAAAATTAGTCTAGACTGGAAAATAATGGACATGACAAATCGTGAATGTGGTTGAATTGGAAATATGGCGAAAAGGGTTTAAAAAGTGGTGAAAAGGTTTATAAGTGCCGTAAATGTCTTGAAAGTGGAAAAAAATTGCAAAAAGGGCTTCGAGCATTTTATTGAAAAATGGGAGTAATGTAGCAAAAAATGCATTAAAATAAGCAAAAATGGTCTCAATATGGATCTGGCAACCCCCTCTCAGTGTCTTGCAACCCCAAACAGGGACCTGAACCCAAGGTTGAGAACCCCTGAATTACAGGACGCTCTAATCTGTCCATTTTGGTGGCAAATACATTTCCCCATTGGGGATTAATAAAGTTTATCTAAACTAATCAGACGTCAAACATTCAGAGCTGCAGTCCTCGAGGAACTAAGTTTTAGCGTTCTGTCCTGTGTCCCCTGTCTTTGGGCAAGGCAGTGTCCTTTCATGGCACCAAGTCTTAATTTGACGGGGGTAAAGAAACTACAGACCATATTCATCCCAGTCATCTCTGGTTCAGTGAGTTAAAGGCTGGTTCATGCTGTAGCTACAAACAAAATGAAAGTAGAATTCTCATACAAGTGTTTAACCAACGCATTCCTTCACATGTCGACCCTGTATCATCACGTTACAAACTCTAACCCAAAATAACCACATTTTTCTCAATCTGTGTGCGTTGGCAGCTCATTTGTCATGGACGAGTTCAAGAGAAAGTATTCCAACAAGGACACCTTGAAAGTGGCTCTTCCTCACTTCTGGGAGAACTTTGACCGTGAAAGTAATTCTATCTGGTACAAATACCCTGAGGAGCTCACCCTCACGTTTAGGAGCTGCAACCTTATCACAGGTAAGACACATTAATCCCTAAAGATTGACCTCAGTCACTCTGTGAAGTAGTAATACTTGTTATTTTGGACATTTGTCCTCATTTGATAATATAATCCTTGTGTTGGCACACCCCTCTGCCAAATGGCAAAGCAATGTGGACATTATACAGGTTTTAAATTCAATTTGGAGGGTTTTCTATAAATATGGAATAGAGATAATGTCACACCTGTATATAAGTTGCTTTCCAAGAATTTGACTTTTTTTCTGGAAAAATCCTTACATAAGTCGCGTTGGCCAAAAAGTTGAATGGCTGGATGTTAGACTTCCAGATCTGGTTCAAGGTTCCTGTGGATCCTTAAAAAGTCATAAAACGCATTCAATTCATGAATATAAAAATAAGGCCTTAATTGTCATTAAAATGTCTTGAATTAATGTTTCAAAAGTCTTAAATTTGAACACATAAGTAGGATTCTAATTAGTTTCACATTTCAAAATAAATGGTAACATTTGTTTTTTAGAAAATGTATAATTAATCGTAACATCGTGCAATCACGACAGTGGAGCAAACTACAAAACAGTGACTTAGCGTAGTTACAGTGAAAATTGCTTGTCCAACAAAGATTTTTTTCAATAGCTTTTCATAATGGTTTATATTCTTGTATTTTTGTTGTTGTTTTATAGATTTGTAGTTATTTAATAGTCATTTTGTATTTTGAGTGATTCTGATTATTTTAGTCTGGGTTTATTTGTGTATTCTTGTGTTTACTTTGGGAGCCCCCTGTTGCATGTTGGCACCAGACAATGAAAAAAATGTACCCTAACCCTATGTAACTGATGTGGCATGTGTCCCCCCTCCAAATTATGTTTACTGTGAAGTTTAACATAAATTTCATTTCAAATATCATTAAAAGTCTTGATTTTAATTTGACCGAAGCTGTAGGAACCATGTGGTTGTATTTGCTTTATTAAACATAACCATGTACCTCCTTACTGCTCCCTGTCTGCAAATCAGACAAGTTACAGGTTTTATACAGTTTTTTTTCCTGTAATAGTGCTTCTGCTAGCCTGTTATACTAATTGTCTCTACTTTACCAGGTAGAAACAATATACTGCAGGCAAATGTCACCCAAATCTGATGTTTTTGCCCATATGCGACCTGTAGCCAATCTGTTCAAGACGGTCTGAACAACACAATTACATTTTTTGCCATGTGACTGCAGTCTGGATGCCCGAGGCACTTACTATCCTACTCCTACATCATCACAATGCAAAAACATCAGAATTCTGAGTCTCAGGAGAAGCTGGATCCTATACTGGATGCCTCCATATTTACTTTCATAAACACAGTTTGTGTCTGTGGGGTCATGGCTCACCATTGGACCTCTTCTGTGCATGCAGACCACTTCAGGGTCGCATTCCGTTCATACTTCAAACTGATTGAAGACGCATCTAATGTGTAATATGAACAATCACACAAAATTCAGATATTTTAAGAAAATCTAAATTTTTCAGTAAGACCTGTGAACGTTGTGTTATAGTGTGTGAAAACAGTAGCAAGCTTTAAAGTGACTTATTTTTACATTTTTACCTGCTAGATGATACTGTTGACTATCTATGAAATCCACAGATGGGTCAACCTGCTGAATACGTCACTCTCAATTTTAAATGAACAACAAGACCTACACCTTGGAAAACTTGGTATATACAGTACAGTAGAACGTTTATAGTACTTGATTTTTAGGTATCACTTGTGGTATTAAGTATCACCAATCTAGCTGTGCCCCCTGTCATTGGGCAAGGCAGTGTCCCTTCATGGCACAGTGTCTTAATCTGACGGGGGAAGAGAAATGAACCATTTTCATCCCAGTCATCTCTGTGTTGGTGAGTTAAAGGCTGGTTCATGCTGTGGTTACATTGAAACGTGACCAATGTCTCACATGAGTGCAGAATTAAAAACAAGTGTTTCAATGTGAGATGGTGGGCTAATGGGTTTTTATTGGTTGGTAGTTTGTATGCCTGCTATCAGTGTTCTAAGTATGTTTAGTAGTTGTATGTCATGTTCTGTATGGATCAGCATGTTTTTCTGTCCACAGGCATGTTTCAGCGGTTGGACAAGCTCAAGAAAACGGCCTTTGCTCAGTGTTTTTTTGTTTGGCACCAACAACGACAGCAGCATCTCTGGTATTTGGGTGTTCAGAGGCCAGGAGCTGGCTTTCACTGTAAGTATTTCAGCATACGAAGAATTCCTGTTTGGTAAAACAATGTTATCAAAAACAATCTGATGTTTCACAATATAAAACAAAAAATTACATGTTCAACTTGTTCCCACTCATACATTCAATATTTTACAGGCCTATAACCGACTGAGCTGCTGAAATAGTCAAATTAAATGTTCTCTCATTAAAACTAAATCCACTTAAGTCGGTGTGTGTGCGAAAAACAAAAAAGCACTTTTGTTTGTCAAGGCAAGGAAAATTTATTTGCATAGCGCATTTGAAACACAAGGCAACTCAATGTGCTTTACATGATAAAACATTCAATTGTTTAAAATCAATAAGAACATTTAAAATCATCAGTAAAATCAATTCAAATCATCAATAAACACATCACATCAACAACATGACTAAAAATCTCTCTCTCAATCATACGCAGTAGAGAAAAAAAGTGTCTTTAACTTTGATTTAAAAATGTTCACATTGGATGCTGACTTCAGCTCTGCTGCAGTTTGTTCCACTTCTTTGCAGCATAACAACTAAAAGTAGCATCACCATGTTTACTGTGAACTCTGGGTTCCACTGTCTGACCTGTGTTCATAGATCTGAGAGACCTGCTGGATTCATACCTGACTAACAACTCACTGATGTATTCTGGACCAAACCCATTCACAGATTTATACACCAGCAGCAGAACTTTAAAGTTTATTCTGAGGCTGACTGGGAGCCAGTTTTAAGACTTTAAAACTGTAGTAATGTGTTCTGACCTCTTTGTTCTGGTTAAGACCCGAGCTGCAGCGTTCTGAACCAGCTGTAGCTGTTTGATGCTCTTTTGGGGGATTCCTGTCAGAAGACCATTACAATAGTCCAGTCTGCTGGAGATAAAAGCATGGACCAGTTTCTCCTGATCTTTCTGAGCCATTAAACCTTTCACTCTGGAGATGTTCTTTAGGTGGTAGAAGCTGTTTTTGTGATAGATTTGATCTGACGCTGAATGTCAGATCTGAGTCAATCAGAACACCAAGGTTTTTGACTTGGTCTTTAGCTTTTAAAGATCGAGACTCAAGATAATTGCTGACAGCAGTCCTCTTTTCTTTGTTACCAAAGACAATCACCTCCATCTTGTCATGGTTTAGTTGAATGAAGTTTTCACTCATCCAGCAGTTTACTTTTTCTAAACAGTCACACAACACCTCAATGGGACCATAGTCATCTGGGTTCAGTGATAGATATAGTTGTGTGTCATCTGCATAGCTCTGATAATCAACCTTACAGTTCTGTAAAATTTGTCCTAAAGGAAGCATATAAAGGCTAAACAGAAGAGGTTCAAGAACAGAGCCCAGAGAAACCCCACAGGACATTGGTAATCTGTCAGATTCAAAGTTTCCAATGCTTACAAAATAACTTCGCTCCTCCAAGTAGGACTTAAACCATTGCATTTCTTTTCCATTTAGTCTAACCCATGTTTGCAATCTGTGCAACAAAATTGTATGATCTACATACGGTGGCTGATAAGTGTCAGGTGAATGCATTTACAGAAATGAACACAAATGCAAACAGGTCACAACACGAATGCAAACCGGCCACAACGAAAGTGTTTCCGCAACGGAAGTGTTTTCGACGGACGGGTGTTATGATATGATTGCCTGATGTGAAAAATATAAGAGTATCCTAATCAACTTTCACTTACTTTCATATGCGTTTCGATGTCTTCTTCTTGTTCTTCTCTGTTCTGGTGGGTTGAAAACATCTGCCAGAAACATGTCCGTCTGTAATACCGGTCCGTCGGAAACACTTCCGTTGTGGCCGTATTATGTTTTGTATTTGGCAATCAGCTCGATTCTTTACTTGAAGAGACTTTACATCCTTCACCATCCACACACAAGGTTCAAGGTTTTTCATTGTCATTTTCATGTTTTCATACAAACAAAATGTGTTTCTCAGGGCAAGCAGCATCCAGTGGCGGCTGGCCAATAGAGGGCACGAGGGCACCGCCCCACCACTCACCACGTTCGTATGAGTAGACATACAAAATAATAAAAATAATAACGAATTAAAAAAACTATGAAGCAACGTTATATCTGTATTTAGATCATCAGAATACATATAATACACAGTATTATATGTACATGTATATGTATACAGTAACGCCTCTTCAATACGAGTCAATAGAGAGTCTCTGGGGGCGCAGCTTACCTGCAACCAGAGACACTCTGCGGCTGTGCAGAGTCGAATACAGCCGGAACATTTACTCAACACCCATCTCCACCATGGGAGGGGCTGACTTCACAGTCGTCCGTCAGAAAGTGGTTTTTACAGGTGAAGCTGTGGGACGTTAGAAGGAGAAGCAAAATGAAGAAATAAATCAAATAATTCTGCTTTCCCTGCATACCTGCCAACCCAGCATGAATAAAGACAGGTAGGACCCATTTAAAGCTCAGAAAAAGCAGAGAAACATCAACAAACTAAATGTAATGATTTCAAATCTTGAATATGTCCATATTTTGAAAATTAAGTTTTATCAATCAATCAATCAATCAATCTTTATTTGTATAGCGCCAAATCATAACCAATGGTATCTCAAGACACTTTACAGTAGAGCAGTCTTAAGGACGGACTCTTCATTTTATGGATACACACATATGCATATATACGTATATACACATACATATGTATCCCACACCCAACATGAATTCATCATGGCGGCAAGGAAAACCTTCTGTTAAGCAGCAGGAACCTTGTGTGGATCCCATTCCTATGATGAACAGCCATCCACGTTATGCTGTGTTGGGTGTGTGCAGAGGAAAGGGTGGAGACAGAGTTGTTGAGACTCTGTAACTCCACACTGAGGATCCCACGGAACTGCAAGACAAAAGCCAGAAGGAGTACAGGAGCAAACACACAAGGGAAGAAGCAGACATAGAGGGAGTGTTTGAGAGAGGAATGGGACCCTCTCCGGTCTCTCTCTAACCTAAATGACATCTCTCTTAACGCCCTCTCCAACCTCTCTCCAACCGAGCATGCCAGACCCCCCCCCCCCCCCGGCAGTCTATGCCTATTGCATCTTAACTATGAGCTATGAGCTGGTTCCTAACTAAAAGCTTTACCAAAGAGGAATGTTTTGAGCCTAACCATAAAGGTAGAGAGAGTGTCTTCCCCCCCCGAACCGTGGTTGGTAGATGGTTCCAGAGAAGTGGGGCCTGATAACTGAAAGCTCTTCCTCCTATACTACTTTTAGAGACGAATGGAACAACGAGTAGTCCAGCATTTTGAGAGCGTAGTGTTCTGGGGGGATTGTATGGCACTACAAGCTCCTTGAGATAGGCTGGTGCCTGTCCATTTAGGGCTTTATAAGTGAGAAGAAGAATCTTGAATTCTATTCTATATTTTATGGGAAGCCAATGCAGAGAGGCTAATACAGGAGTAATGTGATCTCTTCTCCTAGTTTTAGTCAGTACACGTGCTGCAGCATTTTGAACCAGCTGAAGTGTCTTAAGCGACTTGCTCGGGCAGCCTGCTAAAAGAGAATTACAATAATCCAGTCTCGAGGTAACAAAAGCATGGACTAGCTTTTCTGCGTCGTTCTGAGACAGGATAGATCTGATTTTAGCAATGTTACGGAGATGAAAGAAGGCAGTTCTTGAAGTTTGTTTTGTGTGAGAGTTGAAGGATAAATCCTGATCAAATAGAACCCCAAGGTTTCTAACAGTTGTGCTTCGTGCCAGAGTAATGCCATTTAGGGCAGTTAGGCTAGCATAGGTTTCTCTAAGGTGTCGTGGGCCCAGTACAATGACCTCAGTCTTGTCTGAGTTGAGAAGAAGAAAATTTTGGTCCATCCAGGCCCTAATGTCCTTTAGACAGGCCTCAAGTTTAGATAGCTGATTTGTCTCACCTGGCTTCATTGATACATACAGTTGGGTATCATCAGCATAACAGTGAAAGTTAACAGAGTATTTTCTCATAACATTACCAAGGAGGATCATATAGATACAGAAGAGGATTGGACCTAGCACAGAGCCCTGAGGAACCCCGTAGCTTACTTTTGTTTTATGTTATGTATATTCATTTACCACTTCCTTTTTACTCCCGTTTTTAGTCATGTACATGTTAAACTAACTAAAACTAAAAAAAAGGTAAAATCTGGAAAACAAAATTAAAAAACAAAATAAATTAAATTTCAAGAAGTAAAATAACCCTGACACACACTCACTCACTCTATTGTATATACCAGAGTTTCTCAAATTGGGGTACGTGATGGTACTACAGGGGGTACTTGGAAAGGAAATTATAGCATTAAAAATATGGGATTTTTTTTTTTTTACAAAACTAATCAGGATACTTAATGGTTAAGTCAGAAGAGCCAAAAAAACACTAAACTAGAGAGCACAACTCACGCATAAACGTAAAAGTAAGAGAAGAACATGACAGCAGTGGCAAGACTATAACAGAAATAAATGAATTTCCTTTAATGGTAAACATTCACTGCTACGTTATGTTAGCTTTGAAACAGTCACCTGGGCTCAGGTTCCGGCACCACAAGACTTTCAGGGGCGGATTCACTCAGATCTGAAATAAAGGGTAGTAAACCAGGTGCGTCCTTAATTCCTTTGGTGGTGCTGTTTGCTCACCTACTGTGGGGAATTCACTAATATTGCGCCACTAGTAGGTGCGCGCACTAGCGAAACAAATTAGAGCCGGGCCGGGGGCGGGGCAAATGACCGTGCCCTTTAAACCCAAATAATAAACCTCATGATAACATCATTTTACAACATACACATGCCCGCAACAGCGAGGCTTACAAGCTTCGGCACCACAGAGAGCAACTATGTCATTTTGAAGTCCATCAAACGGACATGAAGTATAACAAAACAAGAGAACAAAAACATTAGGCTACGTGGTCACTAATATTAAAATAACATAAATTCAAAGCAGTTCAGCACCACGGATAGCGACCACATCATTTTGATACCCACTTTAACCATTTCAACTAGTAAAACTAGCACAGCGTCCCATGCAAACACAATTTCAACATGAATTACTATAGGCGGCCTACTCACCACTATTTGAAAGGCATACGATGAGCCTTGGGCATATAGGGGCAACATATAGACCCATTTCAATGTGGACAAACATGAGACACGTGACTGACGTGCACGCGCATACTCAGAAACCATGTTGTTTACATGCTTGAAAAATGGCAATGAATAAACCGCTGTTAAGGCTCGAAAATAGTTTAAAGTATGTAGAAAGCTTGTCACCTGAGAACGTGACCACTTATTTAAGGAAACTCACTTTAAGGTGAACGATTGCGGGACCTTTGCAGCATCCCCGAAAACGAGAGGTTATCCGATGTGTGATTCGGGCCCGATGTTCAATGACCAGACATTTATACATATCTGATAGAAAAACCCAGTGTATATACAAAAGAAAACCTAAAAGCATTAAGTCTCTGGATTGGGGCTATTCAACTGCGGTCCGCGAGCCAAAACTGGTCCATTCTTCAAACTCAACCGGCCCGTGGCCCATTTATCCATAGTTAGTGAATAATTGTCCTCTAAAAACTGTACACACGCAGCTTTGCGACACTTCACGGCACTCTGTGACAGTTTGCGGCGCTGCTGCTTACAGCGCCTATGATGAGAAGGGTCTGTTGCGTATTATGGAAAGGTTCTTCAGATAAACAGAAGGCATGGCAAATTCAAAGGAAAAGCAACAATGTCCGACGGCACTTCAAGTCGACCCACGTCAACTGTGACGACGAGTATCCACAGAGTTCATATGTCCGGCGAACAAAACTGAAGCTCGGCAATCTTCTCCCGCAGAAGGCAACTATAGTTTTAGCCAAAGACGTTTTCTGTATTTTGTATATGTAGCCCAGTAGAAAAAAAGCTTGGGTGTTAGCAAATGTTAGAAGATGTTCAATGATTAAGGAGGTTATTTGTTTTATTAACAAAAACAAGATGGCGCCAGCATGTACCGGCTGCCGTCTGCCCGCTCTGCTTGAACTTTTGTTTGTAGCCGCACTGATCGGTTTTCTGTGCAAATACATCACTGCGCTGATAGTTTTACGACCGTCAGGAACTTATTCTTCTTAATTGTTCACATGATGTATGTCTGGGCTTCAACTCTAAGGATCAAACATCCAGACTTCCTCCTCACTTGGCGTCAGTACCTGACTTCCTGCTGCGCTCACCTGTCCTCCAGAGGAAGTGTGCCAAAAAATGGGGTAAACGTGGTGGAGTCCTGTTGAGGATAAAGGCGTTCTAGAGGTCAAACCCTGGGACTGATCCTGGATGCCAGTTAACATATGGATTACGGTGGATTCAGCCCGTGGCTCCAGTGCGTCTGGTCTCCGGCTTGCGTCACCTGCCGCTCGAAGCGCCGCTCCGCAGATGCCATCACCGGCATCGGGGTGTGGCTCACGGGTGGCTTCGTCCACTGCGCCGCAGCTCTACACAGGCCGACGAGGAAGTGACTCTACGCCTCGGCTTGCAGAATGCTAGATCGCTAGCCAACAAATCTCACCTCCTGAAGGACCTTTTTATGTCCCGCGGATTGGATCTGATGTTCATTACGGAGACATGGCAACGGGAAGATGACTACGTTCATCTTAATGAGCTGTGCCCTCCGGACTGCTCCGTGTTTGGAACTCCACGGCTTACATGACCTGGAGGAGGATTAGCGCTCGTATACAGAGACACTTTCAGCTGCAGACTGTTGGACATAAACACGTTCAACTCCTTCGAGCTCCAGATGTGTAAGGTTGGAAATTAACACTCTTTTTACTGTGTTTTATTATACCGACCTCCTGGTCCTGCTCGTTTATTCCTAGATGAATTCTCTGAGCTTATGTCATCTATTGTTAAGCTGGAGAGTGTATTAATCCTTGGTGATTTTAATCTACATGTTGATAATTCGTCCTGTCCTATGGCAGCTGCTGATGTCTCTAATGGACTCTTTTCACTTTGTGCAACATGTGTCAGGTCCAACACACATTAAAGGTCATACTTTAAATTTGGTCTTTTCTTTTGGTTTAATGATTGACCATCTAGGTATTGAAGACTTACAAATAAGCGACCATTGCTGTATCATATTTAATCTGTCAATCACACTGGTACAGACTACTTCGAATGTGAAAAAGCGGAGACGCATTCTTAATGAAGCAGCAATCAGTGGATTTTCTGCCTCTTTCGATCCAACTACATTTGCTAGTTGTGATGATGTTGACACTTTTATGACAAACTTCAATAGCCATTGTCTGTCTGTTTTGGACACAGTAGCACCAGCTAAAAATACTCCAGGATCTAATAAGAAACCTTGTCCGTGGATGAATGAAGCTATTTTTAGCTTTAGGAGAAGCTGCCGAAAAGTGGAACGGTTGTGGAAAACCACTAAACTAGAGGTGCACAGACTCTATTTAAAAGAAAAGATAATGGAGCTAAATGAATTAATAAAGCATGCCCGCTCTGCTTATTTTACTAATCTTGTTTTGCAAAATAAGAGAAACCCCAAGGTTTTGTTCAATACTATTGAAAATCTTGTTGCACCCTCACCGTCCCATGTGCCTGTACACACACAGGAGGACTGTAACAATTTTTAAAATTTCTTTGTAAATACAGTACAAGATGTCAGGGCTAGCATCACTCCTCCCTTGGTTAGCTTGTGCAGTGCATCAGCCCCCTCATTCACTCCTGTCAGCCTACAGGATGTTCAAGTTTTAGTAGGAAAGATGAAACCCTCATCGAGCACTGTAGACATTGTTCCCACTTCTCTGCTTTTAAACGTTTTTGATGTTGTTGGTCCTTGGGTGGTAAAATTGATAAACCTCACTTTTATCTGGCTCGGTCCCCAGCTTTTTTAAACATGCGATAATAAACCCCATTCTTAAAAAACCCAATCTTGATCCGGGGGAGCCTATAAACTACCGGCCCATATCTAAGCTTCCCTTCATGTCTAAAATCATGGAGAAAATGGTTGCTAAGCAACGAACCTCATACATGGAACAGCATGATATTTATGATAAATATCAATCTGGTTTTAGATCAATCCACTCCACTGAAACTGCTCTTCTGAAAGTTTCTAGTGACGTGATGATGGCCGCTGACTCTGGTCGTTACACAGTTTTAGTTTTACTTGATCTGACAGCTGCCTTTGATACTGTAGATCACAGTATACTGGTTGATCGACTCAAATCTGAGATGGGGTTTTCTGGTACTGTTCTCCAGTGGTTTACCTCTTAGATTAATGGAAGAACCTTTAATGTTGCTATTAACGATGTTATGTCCAATATGTCTAACCTGTCATGTGGAGTAGCCCAGGGCTGTGTTCTGGGGCCTGTTTTGTTTTTATTGTATCTGATGCCTCGTGGTCGGTTGATCCGTGGTTTTAAAAATGTGTCTTATCATTTTTATACTGACGATATCCAGTTGTACTGCTCCTTTAATGACAGAGTTTCACTTTTTATCCGAGATCTTAGACTGTACAGTATATCCTGTATCAAAAACTGGCTGTCATCAAATTATCTCCAGATAAATTCAAACAAAACAGAAACTCTGATCATTGCTCCTGATAAAGACATCCCTCTAATTAAAACCTCCCTTGGTGATCTGGGCTCATCTGTTAAAACCAGCCTCAGAAACCTTGGGGTTGTTTTTGATCAGTCCATGTCTTTGGAGGGACATTGTCGTCAATTGACCAAAAACTGTTTTTACCACCTGAGAAATATCTCTAAAGTGAGGCATCTATTATCAAAATCAGATCTGGAACTGGTCATACACGTATTTATATCATCTCGTATTGACTACTGTAATTCTGTTTTTACTTGTTTTAATAAGACGACCCTAAATAGACTCCAGATCGTTCAGAACGCTGCTGCCAGACTTTTAACTGGTGCTTCTAGAACATCCCACATCAGCCCCATTCTTGCTACTCTGCACTGGCTTCCAGTTAAGTTTCGCATAGAATATAAAATTTTAGTTCTCACGTTCCGAGCATTACATGGTCAGGCCCCTAAATATATCTCGGACTTGTTGTGCCCCTACTCATCAGGGCGATGCCTTTGGTCTTCAGGTCAGGGTCTCCTAAAGACCCCAAAAACTAAATTTAGAACCAGAGGAGACCTGGCGTTCCAGGTTGTAGCTCCCAGACTCTGGAATAACCTGCACCAGTCTCTCAGGGAGCTCAACTGTGTGGACACTTTTAAAAAACTGCTGAAGACTACACTTTACAGTAAAGCTTTTAGTTAACTGGATTTTAATTTTTATTCGTCCTTTAATGTTGCTGTTGTTATATTTATGCACTCTTGTTTTATTATTCTATTGTGTTGCACTTGTACTCTTACCACAACTCTGTACAACACTTTGTGACTTTATCTGCAAAAAGCGCTTTATAAATAAACTACTTACTTACTTAATCTATGCACAGTTGAAAAAAAAATGTGCATTTTTCTGTTAGAGTGATTCAGTGCTATGGCGTCAATCAGCCATCCACCTGTCCTGCTCGGGAAACGAGAGGAGAAACTAGGCTGGTGTGGTGTGAAGTGGACTGCTGCTGTCGGAGAGAGGATTTTCACCGTTGGAGGAGTTAACACCAAGTGGAGAGCCTGGACCATGAATGCACCACGGAGATCCGCCATTTTCCATTGGCCTGATTATTAAAAAACTCAATATAATTTATTAAAGAGTCCCAGGGCCTTGCTCAAAGAATTAGAGGGAGCAAGAGCGCTACATATAACTTGTACAAAATGCGGAGATACTAAAACCCAGAAACATTTTGGAGACATAGGCTTCTTGAGACAAAATAAATTCTGCCCCGTACTGCATGCTCAGTCTGTAATATCACCAAGTTCATTATTGTACCGGTTGTTAGAGCTACCATCTTTACCACGTCTCGTGTTTGGCATCTCTCCCGCCTTGGTTAACATTTTATTGTACTGTATATGCATTTCCACAGATTTTCATCTCCCTCACCCTTTCTGTCCATTTTTTCATTTCAACTACTTTCCATATGTCGATTCAACTTTTTTATTTTTTTTTTACAAATCCATTACAATGATTAATCCCATGTTTCCTCCATTGAGCTGAAATACTGATAGCAATAATGTAAAAGAATTAAAGGATATATTTGCACTTTATTGAAATTATATAAAATATTCAAACTCTGCTCTCTCCTCTGCATATTAGTAATCACAGATAAAATAAAAGATGTATTTCAAAATCCAATTAGGTTTAACTTTCTGCCTGTCACATCAAATGAACTGCAATCAGGGTGACAGAGGATTGGTGTTTCGCTCACCTTGGTTTTCAATAAATAAATGAGTGCAGATTCAGATTTAAATGCAAAATACATGTTTGTGTGCATAGTGAGACTGATGCTTGGGTTTGTTGATAGCAAAAGGAGAGAGAGACAAAAACATGCTTTGAAGAGATTATATTTGGGCGAGCTGTGAGAGAATTCTTATTAAGAAGGGAATACAACACCACACAATGAGCAATTACCAGAGTATTGATGGCAACTCAAGCACAGTATCAGTAATAAATATTTGCTGCCTTCAGAACTTTAAGGAAAACATTTCCGAACATATTTCACAGGAGTGTGGCTCACCTATGAGTTTTCAGTGATGGCCCACCTGTGCCTACCTCACCTATGTGACATTTAATGTGATACTTTAGAGTTTGTTTGTGGGCAAATCCTTTTCCACATACCGGTAATTGACAAGAATGTGGTTTCTCACCTGTATGAATGCTCATGTAATGTTTTAGATGATTGTGTCCATGAAAGCATTTTCCACATATTTCGCAAGAATATGGTTCTCACCGGTGTGAATTCGCATGTGACAATTTAGATTACTCTTGCGAATAAAGCATTTTCCACATATTTCACAAGAATATGGTTTCTCACCTGTGTGAATTCGCACGTGACACTTTTGATCATTCTTGCGAATAAAGCATTTCCCACATATTTGACAAGAATATGGTTTCTCACCTGTGTGAGTTCTCATGTGTTCCTTCAGAGAAGTTGTTGTAATAAAACACTTCCCACATGTTTCACATGAATGTTTTTTCTTCATGTTATGGTATTTTGTGTGTTGTTTCAGTGACGATGATTGATTGAAACGTTTACCACAGACATCACAAGAGAAAGGTGTGTTACATTGTTGTCCAACAGAAAAATCTTTACGTCTGAAGCTTTTGGTCTTAGTTTCACGGTTACATCTTGTTAAATTATCTTCCTTTGGCATGGATGACTTGGGCTTGTTGGTAAGGTGTTCCTGTTTAATATCTTCAGTTAAAAAATAATTGTTAGAGATGATCTGCTCACTGTCTGCTTCTGATTTAGTATCTGCTACCAGAACAGAGTCAGACTCTTGGTTTAGTAAAAGCTGTTCTTGTTCCTCCTGGTCCTTTTGAACTTGAGCAGGTTCTTCTTCATCCTGACTGATGTGTTGCTGTGGGAGATCTGAAGAGACAGAGAAGAAGAAGAAAGCCATTAACCATGTGTAGAGTGGAAGGAGGAAGACAACTCTAGACTGTGTGAAAAAAAACAAATGTAGCAAACATTTCTAGATGCTTTGAGTTGTGGACGACGTACAGGTTGCATTCCTTTTTTTTTTTTAATTAAATACATTAATTTATTTTATTGCATAATTGTGACCATCACCAGCCCTCCCTAAGGACGGGTAAGAAACACTTTATTAAAGGGAGAATAAAAAAGAGAGGGCAGTGTTATACTTAGGTGAGGGGGAAGGGAACAGAGAAGAGGGAGTCAGGGTAGGAAATGGAAGGGGTGGGGAAGAGTTCACTGTTTTTTGCTTCGTTCACACTGGACGCGTCACAAAATGTTGGTGCGACCAGATTACATGCAAAGTCAATGGGATAGATGCGCCAAGAGGCCAATTCTTCTCTTGTGGGGGCGGCGCGGTCTGATCCACGCAGCAAGGGCGTTGGCCATAGCATGAACGTTCACAATTTTCCATGATATTTGTCAAGTCTATTTTTTACAATGCTTGCCCAACTTGAAAGGACATGGATGGAGCACAAGTAAGACGTGAGGCCAACTCAGCTTTTAACCATTTATTCAGTTTTGTTTTAGGTTTGTAGCAGCAGCAGCAGGTTGAAAACCTTGAGAAAAAAAAGGGGTGAAAAGGAGAGAAAGGAAGAATGAGTTCTATTCAAATGTTTTCCAATGAATGAACAATCTGACCTTATATTTTAAATAATGTATCTTTTAAATAAATGAATTTTCTGCTACTTAATATTTAATGGTTTCAACCTAAGATATGTAACTAGTTTTAATTGTAAAATTAAATCATACTTTGATATCCCTATTTTAACCATTTTAATCAAAGTCTAACTTTTTGACAATGTATTTTACCCATAAACTTATTTATTCATTTTATTTTATATATAAACTTATCTAAAACTTTTAACCAATATTTATTGCTCTTAATATTTTAGAGATGTTTTCTTAACATAAATTACACTATGAAATCAGAATATATTTATATCAATTGAATCAACTGTAAACCTAATGTGCTTTGACTAAGACCCCTCTGGTAAACACTTGGTAAGGCCAAACACTATGTATGTAGAGGTAACTTAAAGTTGGGTCAAAATAACATACAAACATGCACTCAGCCTGTGTTCTTTAACATGACACATAATCCAACTTAAATACTTGCTTTTAGTAGCTTAACTTTAAAAATAAACCATATAAATTCAATAAACTTGAAGCCACTCACCAACAACATCCCTGAGCTCCTCCACTGCATTGTCTGTGTGTCTCAACAAAGGTGTGACTGATTACCAACCAGGTTGGAGCATGAGGAGCTTAGAGCCAACACTCATGCTGGTGCTCCCCTAGTGTTTAGATGCAGAACTACACCTACATCTGACCTAAGGTGGAGTGGACAGAACAGGTTGGAAAGGAGGAAAGGTTGAAATTGTTGTGAATGGTGTTTTCTTTCGGAGTATTGGATGCCTTTGTTCATCTCTTCATTTTTGGCAAACCACCTCCCACTTGAGCTCCTGGAGAAGGTGGTCACACCATCTCTGGGGTCTGAGCAGTTTGTTCCTCGACTGGCAGCAGAACAATAAGGCGTCTCACATCTCTTTGTAGGACGGTAGTTGGAATTTTTGCTGTTTGATGTTTTGCAGAGATTATTGGTACAGGATAACTTGGAACCACCCTTATGCTGGCATCTCTGACATTTCCTTTTCCATCTTGATTGACTTCGACCACCCTTCCAAGTCTGTATTGGTTTCTTAGAGCATTTTGGTCAGCCACCCAAACTATGTCATCGACAGCGACATTTCGCTCTTTTGTGTGCCACTTACTCCTGATGAATAGATTTGGCCCTGCAAGTTGGCACCACTTTTTCCAGAATTTATTGACTTCTGCTTGTATGCATTGTAGTCTTTTGTGGGGGTAGCCTTTGAAGTCGAAGTTTGCAAAGTCCCCTTTGGGGTTCGCTCGTCCAAGCAGGAGACTGTTTGGGCTGACATAGCAAATGCAATCTTCTCTGCTTTGGACTTTAGCGTCTATTGGTCTCTCGTTCACGAGGTTGGATGCTGTGAATAAGATTGTCTGGAATTCACTCCAGGTATAAACTCCATCACCTGCCAGATTGTTAAGGGCCCTCTTCACCAGACGGACTGCTGCTTCAGCTGCGCCATTTCGGTGGGGTGAGTCTGCTGGGTGGATCTTCCAAGACCACTCTGTTCCATGTTTTGATGCATTGTTTTCCAGTTGTGTCATGTCCAAACTGTTGAGGTACTTGTACAGCTCTGCCAGCGCTGGTTTGGCTCCCACAAAGTTTGAACCTGGGTCAGACCATACCTTCTTCGGATGTCCTCTCAGGGCTGTGAATCGCTGGTAGGCGAGAAGGAATCCTTCAGAAGATTGATCACTGACAATGTCTGTGTGTATTGCTCTTGAAGCCATGCAGCAGAACACAGTGCCCCACACTTTGAGTTTAACTCTCTTCTTCACTTCGTCCTTTACCATGTATGGCCCAAACAGGTCGACAGTGGTGTATTCAAAGGGATTGGCAGGGTTCACTCTTTCGGGAGGAAGGTCGCTCATCACCTGTTGACATGTCTTTGCCTTAGTCTTCCTGCAGATCACGCAGCTGTCCACGACTTGCTTAGCATGTCTCCTGCCTTTGATTACCCACGCTTTGCTCCTCATTCTTAGGAGAGTTCCAGCAATCCCCTCATGGTTAGCTTTGTGGGCTTCTCTGGCGAGCAGAGTGGAGATCCAATGCTTAAACGGGAGGATTGGAACGGTTGCTTTTTCTTCAGCAAAGTATTGGAAGCGTCCCCCACACATCAGGAGTCCATCGCTGTCTCGGTACACAACCAACCTCTGGAGTGCTGTGTCTGGAAACGTTTGACCCTCTTGGGCTGCAAGAAGAAGATCTCTGAAGGCATCATGACATTCAGCAGCTGTTAAGGTAGGTAAGGTAGGAATGTTATCTTCATCTCTACTTCTTCCTCCCTTTTTCCGCCATGCTTGAGCAGCCCGTCTGGTCCAAGCAACAACATTAACAAGCCTTTGCAAGCTGCTGAACCTTTCCATCTCAATGAGTCGCCCAACCCAGCCAACTGGAGCGGACCAAGTAGGTTTACCCTCTGGCTTTACATCATCTTGCTGAGGTGTCTGCCGTGCATCCTTCTGGGCCTGGCTCCTGGTACCAACAGCTGTAAAGGACTTTCTTTGGAGTTTGTCAACATTTCCACCAGCATGAGAAGCAACTTCCCCAGGTGATTTTATGGGCCACACTTTCACTGGCAATTTTAGAAAATCTGGACCTCCTTGCCAAGTTGATTCTTCCCTCAGTTCCTCAGTTGAGCTTCCTCTTGTTATGATGTCGGCGACATTTAGAATTCCAGGTATCCACCACCAATCTGTTGCAGGAGTAGACCTTTGGATCTCACCAACACGGTTAGCAAAGAAAGTTTGATAGCCGTAGCTGTCTTTTTGGATAGCTCCTAGTACTGTCTGGCTGTCCACTAGATGAAACCACTGCTCCACTTGAATCCTCACTTGCTTCTCAAAATACTTGCGAAGTCGAGCTGCAAAAACAGCACCACAGATTTCGGCTTTAACAGCTTCGCCCTTCTGGTCAAGAGGTGTTAACTTGGCCTTCGCCTCCACAAAGCGGACTTCAACCCCAGTTGCTGTGTGCCACCTGAGGTACAGTACTGCGCCATAGCTTTTATCACTCCCATCAGAGAAGGTGATTGCTACAGGATTGCCTTTCCAGTCTGCTGGTGTGAAACTTCGTGGGAACTTGATTAGGCTCAGTGCTGCATACTCTATGAAAAGCTTTATAGCCTCCTCTCTGAGGCCTTCTGAGAGTGGTTTGTCCCAAGTTTCTTGAGTCATCCTTCCACCACCAGCTTCTTGGAAAGCCCGTCGTACCAGAATAGCACCTTTCTGCTTCAGGGGTGTGACCAAACCGATCGGATCATAGAGTCCTGCGACTTGGCTCAACAACTTTCTCCTGCTTAATGGATTTGGTGTCCCCACCCTTACCTCTTCTTTAGTTAGATTCTT
This sequence comes from Gouania willdenowi, assembly GCF_900634775.1. Lineage (NCBI taxonomy): Eukaryota > Metazoa > Chordata > Actinopteri > Blenniiformes > Gobiesocidae > Gouania > Gouania willdenowi. Next base: position 13,077,735 of record NC_041053.1, read on the forward strand.
GCCAAGCCTCATTTTACTTTTCTTCTTGGAGAAATTGATTGAGGTAAGCATGTACAGTTTGTCTTCCTCGGTTTCATAGCCAACCCCAAGTGCTCTGTTATCCTCATCCCGCCTCTGATTTGGAAGAATGATAGTTTTGCCTTGGGTTCCCAACTGGTGATCTTTATCATCGTGCTGGACTTGTCTCACTTCCATTTGCCTCCCACTTTGACCGGACCATACCCAGGGTTTGAGGAAGAAACCACCAGTCCTTAGGATCTCTTTTACTCCTTGAGTGATCTTGATAAGAGTGTCCAGACTATTGTGGGAAGTAAGTATGTCGTCGACATAACTGTCTTCTTCAAGGACTCTACGCTCTTCCACCAGGTGAGTAAATGCTGGTAGCTTGGCTGTTTCTCTCATTGCCAGCTGTGCGATGCACCCTGCTGGTCTGTCACCAATATTTACTCTGGTTATGGCATACTCCTCAATGCCATCAGCAGGATTGTCTCTCCAGAGAAATCGGTGAAGGTGCATCTCACGGTCCTCCAACCATACTGAGTTATACATCTTTTTGATGTCTCCTAAGGCAGCATGCACACCCTGCCTGAACCGCAGCAGAACAGCTCTGATTGGATTGAGCACATCTGGTCCTTTTAACAGTATGTCATTCATACTTAGCCCTTTGAACTTTTGGCTGCTATTCCATACTAGTCGGACTGGAGTAGTGACAGAGTGGGGATTCGGGGCTATCAGATGACTCACGTACCACACAGGGCCTTTCCAGTCGCTCTTTATCTTTTCAGTAAGCTTTATTGCTGCACGTCGATCTAGCATTTCATTTATTTGTGCGGAATATGCTGCTTTCCACTCTGGCTCTTTCTCTAGCTGCTTTTCGGTTCTTAGGAAAGTAGCTCGAACACCACCAATGTTGTTTGGAAGCGAGCTGGGATCTTGTGTCCACGGATACTTTGTGTCCCAATGTGGACTGTCGGAGTGAGCATCTGCCTTGACGTATGTTAGTCCCTCCTCTATTATCTCCAACTCCTTTTCCTCCGCCAGTGGGATTTCTTTGCCCCCTGGCTGGCAGTTGCCACATCGACAACCCCCACATCTTGGCTCGCAGGATGCACCAATGCTCTCCCATCTCCACCAATCAAGGAAGTCTCTGGTAGAGCCAGCTGCGACAAATGTGTTCACCAACTTTTCTGTTAGATGAACTTGTGATGGGGGTCCGTTGCTTCTCATCTCCCGATATTTGACTGCAGCTGTACGCATCGATCGAGCGAAGTGGGTCTCTGAGTGATGTGCAGCAATCTCAATGCGTTCGAATAGAGCAGGGTGAGCTCCACCTACTGTTTTGCCTAGAGGGCTGTCCCATAAGACGAGGTCCCCGACAACTTTTACTCTTTGGGGAGCCAGTCTTCCCTCGCGGTGACTGATTAAAAGTTCAACTTCCCTCGGGCGTTTCAGGTCTTCCAGATTGACTTCAGGGAAAAATCTTTGAAGTTTTATGGGTTCGATTTCTTTGTGGACTTTTGCAATTTCATCTAGTCCATAGCAAATAAGTTCATGTGACCTTTGTTCACCCGAGGCAGTGCGAATGCGTACTCTGAGTAGATACCGTTTTGTTTTCACTGTCAAAGTCATTCCACCAACACCATACAGGACTAAAGTCACTCCCTCACTTCGGAGCCTGAGCCGTTCAGCAGCCTTGTGCGTGATATAATTTGTGTCTGAAGCGAGGTCAATGAGCGTTCCGACTTTCTGCCCTGCGTTTGCTGTGACTTCCATGAGCATTAATATGACAGGAGGTTCGGAAAGTTCATTTCTCTGCAGAAGTTGTGACGATGGTGGAGTTCCCACCCGAGTGTTTGCATTGGTGAATGCCTTCTTGCATCTTTCAGCCATTTCTGGTGACAATTCTTCCAGGAACTTTTCCTGCTCGGAAGTAAGGTTGCTCCTAGCTGTACTGCTTTGCTTCTTCAAATCACAATACTTCTGTGATTGCGCTTCACTTTCTTTTAGACAAAGGAAGTAATGATGATCTGGAGGACCCTCCTTTCTGCATTTTTGATCCCTGCAAAGGTAGGTATCCTTGCAGTCTTCCCTTCTTGTATGCCAACCAAGACATATCTTGCACGCCCCTAGTCGTTTCAGTGTGGCTATCTTCTCTGGTACACTTAGATTTCTAAATTTCCTGCAGTAGAAGAGTTTGTTGTAGTGCCGTTCATCACCACACAATCCACATGTATTTGCAAGCTCCCTTTTTGTGGTCTTGGTTGAGGCAAATCTTTTCTCTGGCCTTTTAGCTGGAAAGTTGTCAGGCTTCTCTGTTACTTTTAACTGGTCCAACCTTTCCAGTACGCCCTCCTGCCTTTTAAGGAACCTCACAAGCATGTCGAAATGGTTCTCGCTAGTCACGCCGTTGCTTGGCTCCATCATATGAACAAGCCAGTCTCGTTTCACAAATTCAGGGAGTTTGCTTTCGATATTTCGTATGGCCAGTGGATTCTTTATTGCACTGGTGCTGTCGAGTTCAATGAGATCAGTTAGTGCCTTCTCAACTGCCTGGATGAGATCAATGACCTTGCGTGGTTGATTTCCTCGAATAGGGGGTAATCTCTCCAAGTCTTCGAGTATCTCAAGTGCAATTGCAGACTTATTTCCATATTTGTTCCCAAGAACTCTGAACATCTCTTCAGCAGAGGAATATGTGGACAGTCTCAGGTCTTTGATTATCTTGTCTTCAATGCTATCCACCAGCTGTATCTTTCTGACTTCGACAGATCCGGTGGGTTCGCCTTGTCTTTGCAAGTTTTCCCAGTCCTTTTTCCATCTGTAGTAATCCCTACTGTTACCACTGAAGATGGGAAGTGCAGTTGGTTTGATTCTGACAATTGGGTTTGTTGGCGCTGGGGCAGGGCTCAGTGCTACCTCGTTTGCCACATTACTGGCACCTGAAGTTGGATCTGTGATTCGTCTTGCAGTACGAAACTCCGCCTCTCTTAGTTCCAGCTTGTTCTTCAACGCTTTTGTTCCTTTGATTCTGTTAATGAGAGTTCTTCTCTCCTCCCCAGGAATCCACTTTTCCCAAGCACGCATGGTGTCGTTGACTTCCTTGAGCCTTTTCCCCAATAAGTCCATGTGAACACCATAACTCTCAAAATTAGTGCTTGTCACAGGTAAATCTTGAACTCGCTGTCCAATCTCTTCAGCCCCTTCAATGGTTTCCATAACTTCTTGTTCTCCATAATTTGTCCACAAAGTCTCTTGCACCATATTCTTCACGAGCTTGAATCTTTCCTCAGCTTCTTTAGCTGTTTTCTCAATTTCCTTCTGATGCTCAAAAACTTGCTGTTCTTCCTCCTCTTTTACCATGTCTGACAGTATGCCTGCCAAATAATTGTCATTTGTTTTGAGGAGTTCATCGAGTCGGTCGGACAATTTATTAAATTCATCCAATAATTCTTGTTGAGCCATGGAATCTGCCTCCTGTGAGAGATGATTGGCTTGACGAGTAAAAAGACTCTTGGAGGTTGTCCGCTCCTTCTTGAGTTGATTAATAGACTTCTCTTCAGCCATTGCTCTCGCGTCCACAATTGGATTTTAAAAGCCTTTTATCTTTTATTCTTCCTGGTTCACGAGTGGTTTTCAACTGTCAAGTCTATTTTTTACAATGCTTGCCCAACTTGAAAGGACATGGATGGAGCACAAGTAAGACGTGAGGCCAACTCAGCTTTTAACCATTTATTCAGTTTTGTTTTAGGTTTGTAGCAGCAGCAGCAGGTTGAAAACCTTGAGAAAAAAAAGGGGTGAAAAGGAGAGAAAGGAAGAATGAGTTCTATTCAAATGTTTTCCAATGAATGAACAATCTGACCTTATATTTTAAATAATGTATCTTTTAAATAAATGAATTTTCTGCTACTTAATATTTAATGGTTTCAATCTAAGATATGTAACTAGTTTTAATTGTAAAATTAAATCATACTTTGATATCCCTATTTTAACCATTTTAATCAAAGTCTAACTTTTTGACAATGTATTTTACCCATAAACTTATTTATTCATTTTATTTTATATATAAACTTATCTAAAACTTTTAACCAATATTTATTGCTCTTAATATTTTAGAGATGTTTTCTTAACATAAATTACACTATGAAATCAGAATATATTTATATCAATTGAATCAACTGTAAACCTAATGTGCTTTGACTAAGACCCCTCTGGTAAACACATGGTAAGGCCAAACACTATGTATGTAGAGGTAACTTAAAGTTGGGTCAAAATAACATACAAACATGCACTCAGCCTGTGTTCTTTAACATGACACATAATCCAACTTAAATACTTGCTTTTAGTAGCTTAACTTTAAAAATAAACCATATAAATTCAATAAACTTGAAGCCACTCACCAACAACATCCCTGAGCTCCTCCACTGCATTGTCTGTGTGTCTCAACAAAGGTGTGACTGATTACCAACCAGGTTGGAGCATGAGGAGCTTAGAGCCAACACTCATGCTGGTGCTCCCCTAGTGTTTAGATGCAGAACTACACCTACATCTGACCTAAGGTGGAGTGGACAGAACAGGTTGGAAAGGAGGAAAGGTTGAAATTGTTGTGAATGGTGTTTTCTTTCGGAGTATTGGATGCCTTTGTTCATCTCTTCATTTTTGGCAAACCAATATTTACCATTCATTTGAGTTGAAAATATTGAACTCCAGCAACTGTTTCGCGTGACTCACAGGCGCGAAAGCCAATCAGAGTCCTTGTGGGCAACGACATCAGGCCGTCAACGCGGAAACCGATTATTCACCACTGGAGCTGCATGACACGGCCTGTTATTTTTACCGGGATCGAATTAGGAAGCATTTGGCGTGGAGGAGGATCAGCAAGGAAGTGGCAGTAGCAGGTAAATGTTCTCTCTGTAGTTTTCATCTTTGAAAGTCGTCAATGAGCGAGGATAGCATTAGCTAATGATAGCATTAGCCACTGTGTCGATCATCACACCGGCTTTTTTCACTGGTGGTTTATGTTTATGAGAGGAGAAAAAGTCAGGAGAAGTGGAGTGGGTCAGCTGCAGGGACATCCACAGTGGAAAAACTCTGCGGTCATGTCCTTCCTCGACCCCTTTGCTTCGCTTAGAGAAACGAGCAGCAACATGGTGCAGGGGGTGTTTGTTGATCAATGGAGACATATAGATAATATACCTTGTTAACATTCAGGCCTCTGTGCACTGCAGGGCTTCTTCTAGCGTCATGATTTAAAATGTATCGTAATGTGTTTCATATCTTGTGTTTGCTGTCACTCAGAGGTAAACGATCAGATGAGTGATGGAGAAGGAGCAGATGGTGATGGTGTTGGTGGTGATGGTGGTGCTGCAGCAGCATCTCCTGCAGGAACAAGTGCAGCCAAACCATCTGATATGACCATGATAGAAGTTGTTTTGCATTTTGTTATAAATAAAATGCATGTTATATCAGTGATGACAATGTGGATCATTACCTCATTTAATGTTTAATTAAAATATACTGTATCTATGATCTTATTTAAGTAACAGTGACTTGATAAGCAATTAATGGCCAAAGTCCTCCAAGTGAGATGGAGCAGCTGCAGGCCCTCGCTCGACCTCCTCCTCCTCCTCCACCAGCTCTGACTGAGGATGAGATGTTTTTCAGAGGCTTGCTTCCTGCCCTGCAAAAAGTGCTGCCAGAATTTAGGGAATATGTTAAATTCCAAATCAATAAACTTATTATTGATTATGATCTGTTAACGCTACATCTGGAAACATTTAATTAGGTTTTTGATTGGGCACGATGGGGTAGGGTGGGGGGCACTCTTTGCAAGGCAGGAATTACATTGTAAAAAGTTGTTTATACTAGTTTGTTTAAAATCAAATTATTACAATGTTAATGTAAATAGTTTTCTTTCAGAATTGTTAATTAAAAACACATTTTGAAGTGTACTTTTACTTTCTTTGTCATTTTTATCAATGCATCTAAAAATCTATATGTACTCCACATCAAGGTTATATATAATGTTCATACAAGAAAATATAGTTTCCTCATGTTGATTCTCTATGAAACCTTTAATGTCTTTAATTTCAGAGGTGAGGTTTCTCAGATTATTTCTTTCTGATTAAAAATGAAGATGACAGATTTTTCTCCCCCATTCTTCCATATTTATTATACACATGTTAATGCAGTAGGAAGTTTGCTCTATAAAAGTATGTGGTTGGCTCCTAAAAGAGCAATTTTGTCTCTCGGATCTATGGACACAGGTCAGAGAGTGGAACCCAGAGTTCACAGTAAACATGGTGATGCTGCTTTTAGTTGTTATGCTGCAAAGAAGTGGAACAAACTGCAGCAGAGCTGAAGTCAGCATCTAATGTGAACATTTTTAAATCAAAGTTAAAGGTACTTTTTTTTCTCCGCTGCGTATGATTGAGAAAGAGATTTTTGGTCATGTTGTTGTTGATGTAATGTGTTTGTTGATGATTTGAATTGATTTTACTGATGATTTAAAATGTTCTTATGGATTTTAAACAGTTGAATGTTTTATCATGTAAAGCACATTGAGTTGCCTTGTGCATGAAATGCGCTATACAAATAAATTTGCCTTGCCTTGCCTAAAGTTTAGAACCATCATCACTAAATATTTGATCGAAAGCTGTGATGAGACGATCTGAGGAGATCTGATACCGTCACAAACTATTCTTGATCCAAACGAACTAAAGTCACATTTTCACCTCAGCAACTTTACCCCAGAACCAAGAACTTAGCCCAAAAATATGTGTTAGCACCAGGTGACACACCTATTCTGTGTAAGATGATTGTGGGTTTCCATTCCTGATCCAGCAGTCTGTGAACATCGTAGCAGGCTGGTAGAAATTGTGGGTTCTCATCATCTGCAAGTTCCTGTTTGAGTAGCAGTGTCTCTCTCTCCTGTGGTGGTTCAGGTTCCTCCTGTTTCAGACTGAAACTTGTCTCCAGCTGACAGACGTTATCTGAGGACACACACACATGCACGCATGCACACGCACGCACAAAATGAACAACATGTCTCCTACCAAAGAAAGACTCCAAGTTGTTAATATTCTTATCTGGATTATTTTCATTCGCTACAAACGATTTGTTTATTTGGAAGTTTTTTTTTTAAATTGGAAAGACATTACGTCTCTTGTCTCCAAATCTCAATTTTATTATTAATCCAAGAAAGTTTGACCAATCTCTTAACATATGAGAATAACCTAATTTACGGTGTTAAAAAAACAATATCACAGTTTCAATAACACAGTGGGGCAAAAAAGTATTTAGTCAGCCACCAATTGTGCAAGTACTCCCACTTAAAAAGATGAGAGGCCTGTAATTTTTATCATAGGTACTGTATACCTCAACTATGAGAGACAAAATGAGAAGAAAAAATATCCAGAAAATCACATTTTAGGATTTTTAATGAATTTATTTGAAAATGATGACGCAAAATAAGTATTTGGTCAGTAACAAAAGTTCATCTCAATACCTGTGAAACAATACAAACGAGTTGTTTTAACTGCACATGAGGTAGTTATCTCAAATGTAAATTAAAAGTTTAGAACAGTGCTGTCCAAAATACTAAAGTATATCACTTCCTTTAGTCTTTCATTTTTCACTTTTTTAAAAACTAAAAAATGTCCAACAGGTTCCACTGCTGATCTGTTTTACAAATAAAGAAAAATCACAGGGTTTGGGGAGGGTGATAAAATAATCTACAGGACAAACCAACAAAACATCTTAAATGACCAATAAAGTGTCCTGAGTTTTAAGTTTATTGTAGAGCAAAAAAAAAAAAAGAAATGTCTAAATGCAGCAGCTTTGTGGATATTTAAATGTAACAAATATTAGAGATGCACCGAAAATACATTTTGGCCACACTGTATGTAAAATAATTCTAGGATATATTTATCGTTTGGATCTTTATTTCATTTTTTATTATTATTAATTTTTTAAACTCTAACAATGTTTCAGCATTAAAAAAAGGCCATAAAATGACAGCATGTGCAAAGAAAAGAAACAGCCACTGCACAGACTGTCAGATGAAGCCAGTGAACAAAGGACAGGAAAAGTCCTTTTTAGGGACAAAGATGTCAATAAATAACCACCTTTGTTTGGATCTTTGGAACATTTTGTGCTGAAGGTAGAAATATTAACGCAAACAAAAACAACATCAAATAGATGAGAAACTAGGTTTATAGATTAGAATAGATTCACTCTCATGTGTTGTGGAAAAACTATATTTAAATATATTATTATTGTTATTATTTAACAAGTTATTATCCTTTGAATTAAAACTGATCTATTATTGTAACCAATCATGTGTGTGTGTGTGTGTGTGTTAGTCACTGACCGTGTGTGTGTGTCTGTAACAGTCTCCGGTGTCGGTCAATCTCCTCCTCGTACTGATCGATGGTTTGTTGAAACACGGTGAATATTTCTGCAGCAGCAGCAGTTAGTCTGTTAGTGATAAACTCTCTCAGAGCCTCAGAGGAACACATGTTTACTATCACATAAACACAGTGAGCTACAGGAAGCTACCTATGCTAGTTCTTCTTCTTCTTTGTTGTGTTTCAGGGCGGTTTGCATTCAACTTCCGCCTCCTACTGACCAGGAGGAGCACTGACACTATGACTGACGTCACTAGACCAGGTGTCTGCGACCTTTACTCTAAAAGGAATCATTTTGTCTCATCTCACCTGGATTAAAGTCCTCCTGGAGCCGAAAAAATACCTTCTCAACGAAGACAATACAGTGTATTATTATATATACAGTTAAAATTATATAGAATATTGTTTGATTTCATTTGATTTGATTTATATTGATCATGTAAATGGCAACTTAAAAACAGTTTACATTAAAATAAAATAAAATGACATCAAGAAATAAAACAGTATCTTGCATTTTCAAATTCTTACGCATCTCAATTTACATGAACATAATGTTAAATAAAGATTTTTTTTATTTTTATTTGGTAGGCTACAAAAAGTCAGTTGAATTTGATAACACATGACCATGTGGTCAACACATGCTAATTTCTCATTTCTTGCCACACATAAATCATGCATTTTTAACCAACACATTGTTAGTTAAAATAATCTGTTCCCCCACAATTAAAATCTCTATTTTCTTCCAGAATAGTGTTTTTGTTAGTTTAGTTATCTTACCAGAGATTTAAACCTTAAGGTTAACCACAGGTGCAGGAAAGTTGATGGTCTGTAGATGTTGTAGGAGGTGAAGTAGGAACGTGCTGAGTCATTGCACAATGTGATTTATTTATAAGTTAACAAATTGTTATATCTTGATTTTATTTGTCATTAATCATTAATAGCCTTTGTAAAAAAAAAACAAAAAAAAAAACCATTAATAATTTAAAAAAAACTATTTATCTTGATAGTTTTCTTTAAAGCTATAAGCATAAAAATCAAAGAGCCACATTAGGCTCTAGAGCCACAGGTTGCAAATCCCTGATGTAGACACATCTTTCTTCTTCTTCTTTAGTGGATTTTTATGGTGTTTGGCAAACAACTACTCAAGCTGAACAACAAAAACAACAACAACAAAAACCTAGATCCTATTCATACCTATTTCCCTCAAAAACTGATTTATGCTTCCTTATGATAAATAATGAGCTGTTTAGTCATTCCTTCTTCTTTCCTGTTTCCTCGTTTTTCTAACCCTTGTTTGAATTCTTCTACCACCTTCATTTCCTCTCTTCCTCCCAAAACACGGTTACTTAATTTTCTGTTTGATGATATCCCTTACTTCTGTTTAGCTGAGCTGAACTACTAGATTGATGTTACTGTACTGGGTGGCCTCTTTTGCCTTTTCTTTTTTTTTTTTTTTTAATCTGCCATCTCACTTCTTTTGATCCCACTCTGTGCTGACACATATACAAAGAATATTGATAGACATCACTTGATTCCTGAAAAGTATTTGCTGTATCTCTAATAGAAGCCTCAGTGTGCTTCTGTTTTTGTTGTAGGTTTGAAATGCATATTGGAAAATTGGAATTACACTTCAATGAGAACAGTCCATCCTGATCATACTAATAGTATATAATAGACAGTATATAAGTGCTAATTGAGTGTGTAGTGTGTAGTATGTCAGTATGCAATGTGGAACACAGCCATAGTGTCGAGACCAGTAAAAAATGAATGATGATGTCCTCTAGTGGGAAAACAGTCAACTGCATTTTACCCATATGACCTGGGGCCTCATTTATATAACATTGAGTAGAATCCATACTAAAAGTGAGTGCATGTGGAGAATCTGAAAGTGTCCTTCACCAAAAAAGCGTGCAGAGCTCACCTGCACACACTTTTCCCTTTATAAATCACAGCCCAGCTAGAAGTTTGCTGGAGAATTCACTTCATACGTCACCCTCGACACACTCAGAATTCTACCATAAATGGTCAAATGCAAAAGAGCTCATGAATGGTTTTTGTATCTAAACAAGCCTGCTGACCAATGGGATTCTATAATAGTTTGTGGCAGGAATGACAAAGAAAAGGAATTTCAGAACGAGAAGGAAAGAGTGATGAAGCCCAGAATAAAAAGTGTATTTATTTGGTGGCCATAGTAATGGCATAAATGAATGAATGCTGTCGGCCCTGCTGTAAAAGGCGCAAAATGTGACAGAGGTGAAAAAAGAGGTCCGAAATATGCAATAAAAAAATGAAGAAAAACAGGACCAATGATTTGGCAGCAAATATAAACACTTAATTAATGAACTGGTAAAAAGGATCAGGGTTCAACATGTTTGAAAAGTAATGTTTAAGGACAAGATTCACAGAAAAAAGGATTTCTAACAAGAAAACAGATTTTCAAAAAACAGATTGAAAACACAAAACGTTCTCGGTTTCAATGGAATAACAAAAAAACACAATGTTCAAGGGAACGTCTCCTGTGTTGGTTAGAATAGACTCTGAGATGTAACTAATTAAAATGAAGACAACTAACTGAAGTTTAAAGCGTTTTAACAAAGTATCACAGCATCTACAACTCTAATGAACATTTTTACAAAAATGTGATTTATCACCTCTGTGAGTTTTCAAGTGAACCTTCAGAACTTTGAGGAAAACGTTTCCCCACATATTTCACAGGAGTGTTGCTTCTCGTCTCTATGAGTTTTCGTGTGACTTCTTTCTAGAATGTCTTTAAACTTTTTACATAATAATGGGGTGTGGCCTCTCATCAGTGTGACTTTTAGTGTAAAACCATTCCCATAAGTTCCACAACTTTATGGCTTCTCATCTGTGTTTGGTGACGGTTTCGAGATTGTTTTATGAAAAAACTTTTTTCACAAATTTCACAAGAAGATGATTTCTCACCTGTATGAGTTCTCACACGACTCTTTAGATTATATTTTAAATAATGCATTTCACACAAGTTTCATAAGAATGTGGTTTCTTTCCAGTATGAGGTCTTGTAAGTATTTAGATTATTCTTTTTGGTAAAGCATTTCCCACATCCCACCTGTATGAAATCCCATGTGACACTGTAGATGATTGTTTTAAATAAAGCATCTCCCACATATTTCACAAGGAAATCGTTCCTGACCTGTGTGAGTTTCCATGTGACGATATAGATCGTTCTTGCGAATAAAGCATCTCCCACATTTTTCACAACAATGAGGTTTCTCACCTGTGTGAATTCTCATGTGTTCCTTCAGAGATGATGGTGTAATAAAACACTTCCCACATGTTTCACATGAATGGTCTTTCTTCAGTTTGTGGTAACTTGTGTGTCTTTTCAGTGGCAATGATTGAGTGAAGCGTTTTCCACAGATGTCACAGAGAAAGCTGCGTCACTTTGTTATCCAACAGAAGAACGTTTATGCCTGAAGCTTTTGGTCTTAATGTTACATCTGTTGTTGGATTCCTGCTCCATGTGTTTCACAAATCCTGATTCTTGGTGTTCCTGTTCGTGATCTTCACTTGGTTGGCCGACTGAAGGAACTTCACGTCTGAAGTTTTGCCGACATTTCTGCCGATATGCTGCTTCTCATTAAACTGAAAATTGGACGTTGAAGCTTGTTTAGTGGCGCTGCTTGTTAAATTATCTTCCTGTGACCTGGATGACTTGGGCTTGTTGGTAAGGTGATGTTTATAGTTGAACTCTAGGTCTTCCTGTTGGTGATCTTCAGGAGGAGAATCCTTGTTATGGAGGACTGGCTCACTGTCTGATTCTGATTGACAGGGTTCACATTGTGTGTGTGTGTGTGTGTGTGTGTGTGTGTGTGTGTGTGTGTGTGTGTGTGTGTGTGTGTGTGTGTGTGTGTGTGTGTGTGTGTGTGTGTGTGTGTGTGTGTGTGTGTGCTAATCTATCGGCTGTCCGAACTGAGGTGTTTTTATTGTCCTTGCAGTTATGTATCTGAACTTCTAGGAGGAGAGATGTTTGTTTCCTGCTCTGTGGTGTTGCCGGTGATGTGTCATCTTTCACGAGTGATGGAGGTGTCTGAGGATGACCCGGCTTACATGGCTAGATTTAGATTTCTCAACGGACGTGGAAAAACGCAAGGAAAAAGCTAACATCTTGGTTGAGGGTTGCGACAACACTGGGTCCTCGGTTTAAGGGCCTCAAATGTATGAGGTGTGGTGTGTTATCACTGCTTTGCTCAGGGAGTTGGAGAGGCCTACACAGCCACAACAACCAGCAATGATTGAGCCACAGAAGAAATGATCAGCTCTGATGTTTGCCTCAGACTCATCTGATGAAGAGAAAGATACTATTGCCAGATGTGTGGAGCGCTACAGAGCCGACTAACGACATGGAAGACTCTCCACAACAGTGATGGGCCAAACATGTAGGAGCTCACAGCAAGATGGCCTGTCTTGCATGCAAGTACTTGGCAACAGCTGCTACATCTGTACCATGTGACAGGTTATTTTCACTGTCTGGGCATGTTGTTCAGAAGAAGAGAGCTGCCCTGTCATCTGAAAATGTAAACATGTTTGTGCGTTTGAGCGACTGGCACAGTGCTAAGAAACAATAGTAATGTGGACAATCCACATATATAGTAGCTCTTTGGTTTTGTTCATTTAGTCAAGAATAGGATGAGAAAGGATAAGGCAGGGTTACACAGACTTTGCTGAATACAATATGAGAGCTGTTAATGGCACAATTGTTTTCATTTTTTTTGTAACACCCTATGTTGAGCCTACTTTGTAGTAAGGGATGATTTTGTGTTTTGTGTTGTTTTATTTCTACCCATGTGAGGTGGTTAAGCACAATCATATTGTGTGCTTTTGGCTTTGAGGTGGTACGTTTAGATGACAAATTGTAAATGTCTCTGCTGTGATGCAGATTTAATTATTTATTTTAAGCTCTTTGAAAACTGGATGTTTAATAATTCTTTCCAAATGTTGAGTTGAACACTACATTGTTGATTTTCAATTCATGTTAATGTGCCCATTTGATGATTCCTGTTGGGCTGAGTTTTAAATGTTGCAGTAATAAATATTTTTTCATAATGTAAGCATATAGGTCCACTCCTATATTTATAAGAGTATTATAAAGTTGAAAAATATCTTTTTAATGTACAATCAGAACAGATGCAAAATATGCGATTAATTAGCGATTAATCATGAGTTAATTATGGAAGTCGTGCAATTAATCGCGATTAAAAGCATTATTGGTTTGACACCCCTAATGTATATATATATGTATAATTTTTTGGAGAAAAAGACATATAACTGCTTGAAGTACACAACACGTGATATAACTTCTTGATCGGGAGTGCTCTGACATAAAAAGGATTGACTTTTCAAGGATATATAAAACACTTTGTTTTCCATTTGTAAAATTAGGCAAATAACAGTTTATCTGTAAAAATGTTTAATCAAATTAGAAAACATTTTTTTCACCATTATTACAACAATTGTATTGACAATAAAAAAGAGCAATTCTTAAGTAGAGTGGCCAGTATCCGGCCATAGATTCTTGATTTCCAATACCCTGTCTGTCGCACAGTGCAGCATTAATACGGGCACATTTTTGTCTTTTTTGGAGCACTGGGGGGATGAGCTCCATGTTGGCTAATAGGACAGTAAGTGGAACAATGTATGACAAAGTCATACTCTGGGACAATTTGGACATTTTTTAAGAGTTTTTTGTAAAAAGATTACTTTGATGTGCAGTTCAATCCCCGTCTATCTAATGTTTACATTTGTGTATCTCCAAATGGCTGTGCATACAGGCAACACACAAATTACAAACATTGTTGGATTTTGCTGGTATCATATATGACTTACCTCACTGGGAACATTACAGTCCGTCTCCCGGCATTTCACGAAGCAGTCAAACCATGAAAGGAGTGTTTATATTGGGGGAATGGCAGCTATGTTCGCCCCCTCCGAGTATTTTTAAGCCTTTAGCCTTTCACACCCCTGTGTGATTCATCCTCACACCTCCACCCCTGGCTCTCTGACTACCTACACTTCTTTGTACGACTGTGCCGACACCCCTCACCCAACACTGTATGCTCCCGCCATGATGAACATCACAGCTGACCAGATGAAAAGGCAATTGGTGAAGCTCAGCGCTAGCAAAGCTGCATTACCTGATGGAGTCAGCCCAAAAGTACTGAAGGTTTGTGCTCCCCAGCTCTGTGGAATATTACAGCACATCTTCAACGTTCTCAGATGTTCTTTTAGAGAAGTTGTGAAATAAAACACTTCTATTTTCTGTGTTGTTTGAGTGACAATGATTGATTGAAGTGTTTCCCACAGACGTCACAAGAGAAAGGTGTGTTATATTGTTGTCCAACAGGAGAATCTTTAAGTCTGAAGCTTTTGGTCTCAGTGTCACAGTTACGTCTGTTGTTGGACTCCTGCTTCGTGTGTTTCACAGATCCTGTTGGCCGATGAAAGGAGCTCCATGTCTGAAGCTTTGCTGACATTTCTGTGAAGAATGCTGCTTCTCATTAAAATGGAAAGTGAACATTGAAGTTTCTTCAGAGGCGCTGCTTGTTAAATTATCTTCCTGTGATGTGGATGACCTGGTCTTGTTGGTAAGATGAAGTTTATAGTTGAACTCTCGGTCTTCCTGTTGGTGATCTTCAGTAGAAGAATCCTTGTTATGGAACTGGCTCACTGTCTCCTTCCGATTGACAGGGCTCAATTTGCTTCTCATTAACAGTTAGTGGAACAATAACAATAATCATGCATTGGATTTTATTTAGAGTTTTATCATAGACACTCTTTGATGTGGATTATTCTTGTACTCCATACACAGTGGTGGTAAGCTACTATTGCAGCCACAGCTGCACTGGAGCAGACTGACAGAGGCAAGGCTACCATAGTGAACATCCAACGATTCGGTTATTGGACGACCCATTCTACCACTGATTCACGGTCGCCCCAGTATCAGATTCTTGTCTTGGTAAAAGCTGCTTCTGTTCCTGAAAGGTGGAAAAGTCCTCCTGCTTCTCTTGGATTAGAGCAGGTTCTTGTTCTTTCTGATCTTTCTGAGTGTTTCCTCTTGACTGACATATTCCTGTTCAATAGCTTGAGCTAATAATAATTATTGGAGATGACCTGCTTAGTGTCTGCTTCTGATTTAGGATCTGCTACCATAACAAAGACAGGCTCTTGGTTTAGTAAAAGCTGTTTTTGTTCTTCCTGGTCCTTTTAAACTTGAGCAGATCTGAGGAAACGGTGACGTTTTATTGTGTAGGCAAAACCAAGATCGATTTGGCCAAGTTAGTCTGAGAACTCGTCAATTAGGAGTCAGTATAATGACATGGACATGTGGGATATGTTTACCAGTATGCTGGAGGGTAGTTTGATCAGGTAGATTTTGTCATCTACATTAGCCATTGGGTAACATTTCAAAGCGCCACTAACTGTCACCCCACACAAACGCCCACGCCGCCAGTACAACAGCCATCAACCACCTCCACCCCACACCAAACAGCAGCCGGTACCAAAGCAGACAGCAGGCGGGTGCACTCCTAGGAGGCCTGGCCAAAAGACCCACCCCCAAGACACCATAGCCCCAGCATGGCACACACGCTAAAATAAAAGGTGGTGGCAAAATCCTCTGATGATATCATCAGCCCCAAAGCTCTTGTCTAGGAAGCTGATGACATCAGCTTCAGAACTCTTGTCTAGGAAGCTAATGAAGAAACTGATGATGTCATTGAAGAATGAAGGACAAAATTGTACAAAACCTAGAAGCTTTGGTCAGTTCTGACAGTCCAGTGGCGGTAATTCACCTGTAACGCTAGGTGCCACCTGCCATAAAACAAAACAAAGAAAAAGTTCTGACATTCTCTTACTGAGTCACTCAAGTTTTTGCATAATAATTTGAAGGAATAGACTTGGCACAATGGAGGCTGGTTTACAAGACAACCTACCAGAAGGTTTACAGGAAATTTTGACCTCAGTATTTGGGTGGGATAAAGACAGTCCTCTGCCAGACCTCAATGTTTTAAACACAGCTTTGCTCAAAGAGATTTGTGAAACACAAAGAGAGCTGCTGAAGTTGGATACTAAACTTGAAAAAAACAAGGTAAAAATACAGTCAACAGAGCAGTTAATGCAGAAAGTAAAAGAAATCAACAAAGACACTCATACTTTCATTAAAGTGAAGGAAGGTGAGATTGATGTTGAGAATCATTTCATAGCTCTGAAGAATGGAACAAAAGATCACCTGGCACAGAAAAGTGCCAAGACGATGGAAGAGCTTCAATCATTAACTGAGAGGGAAACAAAACTGAAGGACGGCATCTTCAAATCCAAACAGAAGCTTGAGATGTGTCGGCGCCAGAAGAACTGGGACCAACAGACCATGGATGCATTTTTAAAGGAATCAGCCCAGAAACATGAAGGCTCGATGGCTTTGATGAAGTATGCTCACCAAGATAACATGCGGATAAAGTCACTCACTGGGGCTATTGAAAAGGAAACCATGGATGTCAGTGAACATCGTAAGGCCCTTGACAAAGCAAAGAATGACAATAAATCTGCCCAAATTGCGTTGGATAAAGCTAAAGATAACATGCACCAGGCCTTAGTGGGTACCCAGCAGTTTTTTTATCACTTGGAAAACTCAAGTAAGCAAATGGAGCAACCAGATGCTGAAATGCAGAAATGTGCACAGGTACTTGTGCAGACACGCCAGGAAGTCGGCAAAAGAGAATTGACCCTTTCTGAGTGCAAACACCTGCTGAATACTCAGAAAAACCACAACAAGGAGACAGAAAGGAGACTGATGTTAGCAAAGGAGCAAGCAATGGAACTGCAACAACATCTAGATACAGAAGACGGTAACCTCCATCAGCTACAAAGCGAGCTTTCAAATTGTCAAAATGAGGTGAACAAATCAACAAGTGAAGTAAAGTCTTTAAAGGCTAGAGTGTCCCAGATTAAAAAAGAGAAGGGAGAAAATGATGACAGATCGGAGGAAATTTACACCTCTTACAGCTGTATTGGGGCCTTGGGACAGATGCTCCAAGTTCTGACACAGACAACCCTTAGTGAGACAGAGAGCAATGCACAGATGAAGCAGTTCCTTACTTATGAGCAGCAAGCTGTAAATGAACTTGACCTCCAGCTGCGTGTCAGAAGACAGAAGCTGATTGATAGTAAGCAGCATTTAGAGGATGCAAAAGCAAGTGAAAAGAGTTTAACAATAAAGGTTTCGGAGAGTAAATCTACTATTACGATTCTGGAAGAGAAGTGTAAAAAAGAGGAGGAGGAACAAAGGACACTGAAGAAGATTGCATTCCAGCACAATTCAGAAATAGCAGCACTGAAAAATATCTTGGTACAACTGCAGGGCAATGACTCTCCAGATGCAAAACAAATGATGAAAGTAAAGATTGCTGAGCTGACAAAAGACCTGGAAGAAAAACAAAAAACAGCAAAAAATATTACAAATGCAATCAAAGAATCTGATAGAGAAATCAAGCGTTTGAATGGCGACAAACAGAAATCAGAAGGCAAGAAGGATGATCTGTTTAACAAGAACAAGGAGCTCTTAATTCTTTGCGACCTGACAGAAAATGATCTGATGAGACTCAGACTCATGAATCAGGAAAAACTTGTGCAAACCCAACATGCCAAAACAGCGACGGAACGTCTGCATCATCTATTGCATAAGAAGACAAAGAGCATGCACTCCTCAGAGATAAAGAAGCTGGATTTGCTGAAGGCTATGAAAGAGCGAGAATTGGAGATACAGGCAGAGAAGGAAATGCTCTCTCGACAGCTGCACATTACAGAGCAGGAGACGCATAAACTCCGACTTGAACTCAATGAGAGACTGCACAAGCTAGACTTAATGAAGAATCGTTGTGAGATTTTGGTCTCTTCAATACTGCCTGAAGTGGAAGCAGACGAAGCTCAGGCTTACTGCATCACAAAGTTTGAACAGGAGAAAGAAGAGCTAATGCAGAAACAATATGCTCTGGATGCCCAAATTCAGAAGGTGGAACTGGAAAATAAAGCTCTGGAGAACACCAACCTGCTGTGGCAACACAGAACTTCAACTATTCGCCAACATTTCAACCAAGTGGATGAAACCAGACCAGAGTACCAGGAAAAGCTGAGCCTGAAGGAACAATTGAAAGAAGTTCAGGATGTGCTTAAGTCTAAAGAAAGAGAGATACAACACCTCCAAACAGATATACAAGAAAAAGAGAAGGCCTTGCAAAGTGTCCAGCATGATCAGCAGGAGGTGAATAATCAGATAAAAGTCAAACGGCATCTTCTGGCCAAACTGCAGAAACAGGCACACGTCCAACAGGAGAGCATCAACAGGCTCAAAAAACAGTGTGCTAAGCTGACCAAAGAGATCCGTCAAGCAGAGAACACACAGGAGGAGATACTCGAGGAAAAACACATCAGGCTGATGGAGGCGAAGCAATTCAGCAAGAAAATTGACCAAATGCTTACAGAAGCAAAGAAGAAATGTCCTGACCTCGGGCCTGTGCTGGAGGGATATTTCCAGCAGGCAAATATACTCTTTCCATCTCCTTCTCCAGCACAAGGCAGCCAACAGACCTCCAGGGCAAGTTTTGGAGTCAATCTCAGGGCTCCTGCTTCCTCGATTAACAACGGCCCTAAATCTTCAGTGCAGTCCGCTGCTACATTGAAAACTGTGACGCTGAGCTTCAATCCGCCATCTCCTCCAAACATTACCTCCGGAAGACCCAGCACAGCAGGCAGGAAGAGCAAGAAGACAATAACCAAGAAAAAGCTCCCATAAATCATGTCAGATGACTTCCAGCTGAATGCCGAACCTACCTCTCCTGCAAACCGCTCCGCAGACCTGTACGTTGGCCCGTGCTGACCATGATGTTTGAAACATCTTGTTTTGGTCAGTTGTTTTGGTGATTAAAAGTATTTTGGCAGAAAACCAAAAATGCATTTTTGGGCTATTTTCAGTGGCCGAATTTTCGGCGTATCACTAATAAATATTGGTATCAGGGTTTACTCCAGAGTTCTCTGGTTGTCATTTTGTGCTGAAGGTAGAAATATTAACGCAAACAAAAACAACATCAAATAGATGAGAAACTAGGTTTATAGATTAGAATAGATTCACTCTCATGTGTTGTGGAAAAACTATATTTAAATATATTATTATTGTTATTATTTTACAAGTTATTATCCTTTGAATTAAAACTGATCTATTATTGTAACCAATCGTGTGTGTGTGTGTGTGTGTGTGTGTGTGTGTGTGTGTGTGTCTGTAACAGTCTCCGGTGTCGGTCAATCTCCTCCTCGTACTGATCGATGGTTTGTTGAAACACGGTGAATATTTCTGCAGCAGCAGCAGTTAGTCTGTTAGTGATAAACTCTCTCAGAGCCTCAGAGGAACACATGTTTACTATCACATAAACACAGTGAGCTACAGGAAGCTACCGATGCTAGTTCTTCTTCTTCTTTGTTGTGTTTCAGGGCGGTTTGCATTCAACTTCCGCCTCCTACTGACCAGGAGGAGCACTGACACTATGACTGACGTCACTAGACCAGGGGTTTGCGACCTTTACTCTAAAAGGAATCATTTTGTCTCATCTCAGCTGGATTAAAGTCCTCCTGGAGCCGAAAAAATACCTTCTCAACGAAGACAATGCAGTGTATTATTATATATACAGTTAAAATTATATAGAATATTGTTTGATTTCATTTGATTTGATTTATATGGATCATGTAAATGGCAACTTAAAAACAGTTTACATTAAAATAAAATAAAATGACATCAAGAAATAAAACAGTATCTTGCATCTTCAAATTCTTACGCATCTCAATTTACATGAACATAATGTTATATAAAGATTTTTTTTATTTTTATTTGGTAGGCTACAAAAAGTCAGTTGAATTTGATAACACATGACCATGTGGTCAACACATGCTAATTTCTCATTTCTTGCCACACATAAATCATGCATATTTAACCAACACATTGGCAGTTAAATAAATCTGTTCCCACATAATTAAAATCTCTATTTTCTTCCAGAATAGTGTTTTTGTTAGTTTAGTTATCTTACCAGAGATTTAAACCTTAAGGTTAACCACAGGTGCAGGAAAGTTGATGGTCTGTAGATGTTGTAGGAGGTGAAGTAGGAACGTGCTGAGTCATTGCACAATGTGATTTATTTATAAGTTAACAAATTTTTATATCTTGATTTTATTTGTCATTAATCATTAATAGCCTTTGTAAAAAAAAAAAAAAAAAAAAACATTAATAATTAAAAAAAAACTATTTATCTCGATAGTTTTCTTTAAAGCTATAAGGAGCCATTGCATAAAAATCAAAGAGCCACATTAGGCTCTAGAGCCACAGGTTGCAAATCCCTGATGTAGACACATCTTTCTTCTTCTTCTTTAGTGGATTTTTATGGTGTTTGGCAAACAAATACTCAAGCTGAACAACAAAAACAACAACAACAAAAACCTAGATCCTATTCATACCTATTTCCCTCAAAAACTGATTTATGCTTCCTTATGATAAATAATGTGCTGTTTAGTCATTCCTTCTTCTTTCCTGTTTCCTCGTTTTTCTAACCCTTGTTTGAATTCTACCACCTTCATTTCCTCTCTTCCTCCCAAAACACGGTTACTTAATTTTCTGTTTGATGATATCCCTTACTTCTGTTTAGCTGAGCTGAACTACTAGATTGATGTTACTGTACTGGGTGGCCTCTTTTGCCTTTTCTTTTCTTTTTTTTTTTTTTTTAATCTGCCATCTCACTTCCTTTGATCCCACTGTGTGCTGACACATATACAAAGAATATTGATAGACATCACTTGATTCCTGAAAAGTATTTGCTGTATCTCTAATAGAAGCCTCAGTGTGCTTCTGTTTTTGTCGTAGGTTTGAAATGCATATTGGAAAATTGGAATTACACTTCAATGAGAACAGTCCATCCTGATCATACTAATAGTATATAATAGACAGTATATAAGTGCTAATTGAGTGTGTAGTGTGTAGTATGTCAGTATGCAATGTGGAACACAGCCATAGTGTCGAGACCAGTAAAAAATGAATGATGATGTCCTCTAGTGGGAAAACAGTCAACTGCATTTTACCCATATGACCTGGGGCCTCATTTATATAACATTGAGTAGAATCCATACTAAAAGTGAGTGCATGTGGAGAATCTGAAGGTGTCCTTCACCAAAAAAGCGTGCAGAGCTCACCTGCACACACTTTTCCCTTTATAAATCACAGCCCAGCTAGAAGTTTGCTGGAGAATTCACTTCATATGTCACCCTCGACACACTCAGAATTCTACCATAAATGGTCAAATGCAAAAGAGCTCATGAATGGTTTTTGTATCTAAACAAGCCTGCTGACCAATGGGATTCTATAATAGTTTGTGGCAGGAATGACAAAGAAAAGGATTTTCAGAACGAGAAGGAAAGAGTGATGAAGCCCAGAATAAAAAGTGTATTTATTTGGTGGCCATAGTAATGGCATAAATGAATGAATGCTGTCGGCCCTGCTGTAAAAGGCGCAGAATGTGACAGAAGTGAAAAAAGAGGTCCGAAATATGCAATAAAAAAATGAAGAAAAACAGAACCAATGATTTGGCAGCAAATATAAATACTTAATTAATGAACTGGTAAAAAGGATCAGGGTTCAACATGTTTGAAAAGTAATGTTTAAGGACAAGGTTCACAGAAAAAAGGATTTCTAACAAGAAAACAGATTTTCAAAAAACAGATTGAAAACACAAAACGTTCTCGGTTTCAATGGAATAACAAAAAAACACAATGTTCAAGGGAACGTCTCCTGTGTTGGTTAGAATAGACTCTGAGATGTAACTAATTAAAATGAAGACAACTAACTGAAGTTTAAAGCGTTTTAACAAAGTATCACAGCATCTACAACTCTAATGAACATTTTTACAAAAATATGATTTATCACTTCTGTGAGTTTTCATGTGAACCTTCAGAACTTTGAGGAAAACGTTTCCCCACATATTTCACAGGAGTGTTGCTTCTCGTCTCTATGAGTTTTTGTGTGACTTCTTTCTAGAATGTCTTTAAACTTTTTACATAATAATGGGGTGTGGCCTCTCATCAGTGTGACTTTTAGTGTAAAACCATTCCCATAAGTTCCACAACTTTATGGCTTCTCATCTGTGTTTGGTGACGGTTTCGAGATTGTTTTATGAAAAAACTTTTTTCACAAATTTCACAAGAAGATGATTTCTCACCTGTATGAGTTCTCACACGACTCTTTAGATTATTTTTTAAATAATGCATTTCACACAAGTTTCATAAGAATGTGGTTTCTTTCCAGTATGAGGTCTTGTAAGTATTTAGATTATTATTTTTGGTAAAGCATTTCCCACATCCCACCTGTATGAAATCCCATGTGACACTGTAGATGATTGTTTTAAATAAAGCATCTCCCACATATTTCACAAGGAAATCGTTCCTGACCTGTGTGAGTTTCCATGTGACGATATAGATCGTTCTTGCGAATAAAGCATCTCCCACATTTTTCACAACAATGAGGTTTCTCACCTGTGTGAATTCTCATGTGTTCCTTCAGAGATGATGGTGTAATAAAACACTTCCCACATGTTTCACATGAATGGTCTTTCTTCAGTTTGTGGTAACTTGTGTGTCTTTTCAGTGGCAATGATTGAGTGAAGCGTTTTCCACAGATGTCACAGAGAAAGCTGCGTCACTTTGTTATCCAACAGAAGAACGTTTATGCCTGAAGCTTTTGGTCTTAATGTTACATCTGTTGTTGGATTCCTGCTCCATGTGTTTCACAAATCCTGATTCTTGGTGTTCCTGTTCGTGATCTTCACTTGGTTGGCCGACTGAAGGAACTTCACGTCTGAAGTTTTGCCGACATTTCTGCCGATATGCTGCTTCTCATTAAACTGAAAATTGGACGTTGAAGCTTGTTTAGTGGCGCTGCTTGTTAAATTATCTTCCTGTGACCTGGATGACTTGGGCTTGTTGGTAAGGTGATGTTTATAGTTGAACTCTAGGTCTTCCTGTTGGTGATCTTCAGGAGGAGAATCCTTGTTATGGAGGACTGGCTCACTGTCTGATTCTGATTGACAGGGTTCACATTGTGTGTGTGTGTGTGTGTGTGTGTGTGTGTGTGTGTGTGTGTGTGTGTGTGTGTGTGTGTGTGTGTGTGTGTGTGTGTGTGTGTGTGCTAATCTATCGGCTGTCCGAACTGAGGTGTTTTTATTGTCCTTGCAGTTATGTATCTGAACTTCTAGGAGGAGAGATGTTTGTTTCCTGCTCTGTGGTGTTGCCGGTGATGTGTCATCTTTCACGAGTGATGGAGGTGTCTGAGGATGACCCGGCTTACATGGCTAGATTTAGATTTCTCAACGGACGTGGAAAATCTTGGTTGAGGGTTGCGACAACACTGGGTCCTCGGTTTAAGGGCCTCAAATGTATGAGGTGTGGTGTCTTATCACTGCTTTGCTCAGGGAGTTGGAGAGGCCTACACAGCCACAACAACCAGCAATGATTGAGCCACAGAAGAAATGATCAGCTCTGATGTTTGCCTCAGACTCATCTGATGAAGAGAAAGATACTATTGCCAGATGTGTGGAGCGCTACAGAGCCGACTAACGACATGGAAGACTCTCCACAACAGTGATGGGCCAAACATGTAGGAGCTCACAGCAAGATGGCCTGTCTTGCATGCAAGTACTTGGCAACAGCTGCTACATCTGTACCATGTGACAGGTTATTTTCACTGTCTGGGCATGTTGTTCAGAAGAAGAGAGCTGCCCTGTCATCTGAAAATGTAAACATGTTTGTGCGTTTGAGCGACTGGCACAGTGCTAAGAAACAATAGTAATGTGGACAATCCACATATATAGTAGCTCTTTGGTTTTGTTCATTTAGTCAAGAATAGGATGAGAAAGGATAAGGCAGGGTTACACAGACATTGCTGAATACAATATGAGAGCTGTTAATGGCACAATTGTTTTCGATTTTTTTGTAACACCCTATGTTGAGCCTACTTTGTAGTAAGGGATGATTTTGTGTTTTGTGTTGTTTTATTTCTACCCATGTGAGGTGGTTAAGCACAATCATATTGTGTGCTTTTGGCTTTGAGGTGGTACGTTTAGATGACAAATTGTAAATGTCTCTGCTGTGATGCAGATTTAATTATTTATTTTAAGCTCTTTGAAAACTGGATGTTTAATAATTCTTTCCAAATGTTGAGTTGAACACTACATTGTTGATTTTCAATTCATGTTAATGTGCCCATTTGATGATTCCTGTTGGGCTGAGTTTTAAATGTTGCAGTAATAAATATTTTTTCATAATGTAAGCATATAGGTCCACTCCTATATTTATAAGAGTATTATAAAGTTGAAAAATATCTTTTTAATGTACAATCAGAACAGATGCAAAATATGCGATTAATTAGCGATTAATCATGAGTTAATTATGGAAGTCGTGCAATTAATCGCGATTAAAAGCATTATTGGTTTGGCACCCCTAATATATATATATATATATATATATATATATATATATGTATAATTTTTTGGAGAAAAAGACATATAACTGCTTGAAGTACACAACACGTGATATAACTTCTTGATCGGGAGTGCTCTGATATAAAAAGGATTGACTTTTCAAGGATATATAAAACACTTTGTTTTCCATTTGTAAAATTAGGCAAATAACAGTTTATCTGTAAAAATGTTTAATCAAATTAGAAAACATTTTTTTCACCATTATTACAACAATTGTATTGACAATAAAAAAGAGCAATTCTTAAGTAGAGTGGCCAGTATCCGGCCATAGATTCTTGATTTCCAATACCCTGTCTGTCGCACAGTGCAGCATTAATACGGGCACATTTTTGTCTTTTTTGGAGCACTGGGGGGATGAGCTCCATGTTGGCTAATAGGACAGTAAGTGGAACAATGTATGACAAAGTCATACTCTGGGACAATTTGGACATTTTTTAAGAGTTTTTTGTAAAAAGATTACTTTGATGTGCAGTTCAATCCCCGTCTATCTAATGTTTACATTTGTGTATCTCCAAATGGCTGTGCATACAGGCAACACACAAATTACAAACATTGTTGGATTTTGCTGGTATCATATATGACTTACCTCACTGGGAACATTACAGTCCGTCTCCCGGCATTTCACGAAGCAGTCAAACCATGAAAGGAGTGTTTATATTGGGGGAATGGCAGCTATGTTCGCCCCCTCCGAGTATTTTTAAGCCTTTAGCCTTTCACACCCCTGTGTGATTCATCCTCACACCTCCTCCCCTGGCTCTCTGACTACCTACACTTCTTTGTACGACTGTGCCGACACCCCTCACCCAACACTGTATGCTCCCGCCATGATGAACATCACAGCTGACCAGATGAAAAGGCAATTGGTGAAGCTCAGCGCTAGCAAAGCTGCATTACCTGATGGAGTCAGCCCAAAAGTACTGAAGGTTTGTGCTCCCCAGCTCTGTGGAATATTACAGCACATCTTCAACGTTCTCAGATGTTCTTTTAGAGAAGTTGTGAAATAAAACACTTCTATTTTCTGTGTTGTTTGAGTGACAATGATTGATTGAAGTGTTTCCCACAGACGTCACAAGAGAAAGGTGTGTTATATTGTTGTCCAACAGGAGAATCTTTAAGTCTGAAGCTTTTGGTCTCAGTGTCACAGTTACGTCTGTTGTTGGACTCCTGCTTCGTGTGTTTCACGGATCCTGTTGGCCGATGAAAGGAGCTCCATGTCTGAAGCTTTGCTGACATTTCTGTGAAGAATGCTGCTTCTCATTAAAATGGAAAGTGAACATTGAAGTTTCTTCAGAGGCGCTGCTTGTTAAATTATCTTCCTGTGATGTGGATGACCTGGTCTTGTTGGTAAGATGAAGTTTATAGTTGAACTCTCGGTCTTCCTGTTGGTGATCTTCAGTAGAAGAATCCTTGTTATGGAACTGGCTCACTGTCTGCTTCCGATTGACAGGGCTCAATTTGCTTCTCATTAACAGTTAGTGGAACAATAACAATAATCATGCATTGGATTTTATTTAGAGTTTTATCATAGACACTCTTTGATGTGGATTATTCTTGTACTCCATACACAGTGGTGGTAAGCTACTATTGCAGCCACAGCTGCACTGGAGCAGACTGACAGAGGCAAGGCTACCATAATGAACATCCAACGATTCGGTTATTGGACGACCCATTCTACCACTGATTCACGGTCGCCCCAGTATCAGATTCTTGTCTTGGTAAAAGCTGCTTCTGTTCCTGAAAGGTGGAAAAGTCCTCCTGCTTCGCTTGGATTAGAGCAGGTTCTTGTTCTTTCTGATCTTTCTGAGTGTTTCCTCTTGACTGACATATTCCTGTTCAATAGCTTGAGCTAATAATAATTATTGGAGATGACCTGCTTAGTGTCTGCTTCTGATTTAGGATCTGCTACCATAACAAAGACAGGCTCTTGGTTTAGTAAAAAGCTGTTTTTGTTCTTCCTGGTCCTTTTAAACTTGAGCAAATCTGAGGAAACGGTGACGTTTTATTGTGTAGGCCAAACCAAGATCGATTTGGCCAAGTTAGTCTGAGAACTCGTCAATTAGGAGTCAGTATAATGACATGGACATGTGGGATATGTTTACCAGTATGCTGGAGGGTAGTTTGATCAGGTAGATTTTGTCATCTACATTAGCCATTGGGTAACATTTCAAAGCGCCACTAACTGTCACCCCACACAAACGCCCACGCCGCCAGTACAACAGCCATCAACCACCTCCACCCCACACCAAACAGCAGCCGGTACCAGAGCAGACAGCAGGCGGGTGCACTCCTAGGAGGCCTGGCCAAAAGACCCACCCCCAAGACACCATAGCCCCAGCATGGCACACACGCTAAAATAAAAGGTGGTGGCAAAATCCTCTGATGATATCATCAGCCCCAAAGCTCTTGTCTAGGAAGCTGATGACATCAGCTTCAGAACTCTTGTCTAGGAAGCTAATGAAGAAACTGATGATGTCATTGAAGAATGAAGGACAAAATTGTACAAAACCTAGAAGCTTTGGTCAGTTCTGACAGTCCAGTGGCGGTAATTCACCTGTAACGCTAGGTGCCACCTGCCATAAAACAAAACAAAGAAAAAGTTCTGACATTCTCTTACTGAGTCACTCAAGTTTTTGCATAATAATTTGAAGGAATAGACTTGGCACAATGGAGGCTGGTTTACAAGACAACCTACCAGAAGGTTTACAGGAAATTTTGACCTCAGTATTTGGGTGGGATAAAGACAGTCCTCTGCCAGACCTCAATGTTTTAAACACAGCTTTGCTCAAAGAGATTTGTGAAACACAAAGAGAGCTGCTGAAGTTGGATACTAAACTTGAAAAAAACAAGGTAAAAATACAGTCAACAGAGCAGTTAATGCAGAAAGTAAAAGAAATCAACAAAGACACTCATACTTTCATTAAAGTGAAGGAAGGTGAGATTGATGTTGAGAATCATTTCATAGCTCTGAAGAATGGAACAAAAGATCACCTGGCACAGAAAAGTGCCAAGACGATGGAAGAGCTTCAATCATTAACTGAGAGGGAAACAAAACTGAAGGACGGCATCTTCAAATCCAAACAGAAGCTTGAGATGTGTCGGCGCCAGAAGAACTGGGACCAACAGACCATGGATGCATTTTTAAAGGAATCAGCCCAGAAACATGAAGGCTCGATGGCTTTGATGAAGTATGCTCACCAAGATAACATGCGGATAAAGTCACTCACTGGGGCTATTGAAAAGGAAACCATGGATGTCAGTGAACATCGTAAGGCCCTTGACAAAGCAAAGAATGACAATAAATCTGCCCAAATTGCGTTGGATAAAGCTAAAGATAACATGCACCAGGCCTTAGTGGGTACCCAGCAGTTTTTTTATCACTTGGAAAACTCAAGTAAGCAAATGGAGCAACCAGATGCTGAAATGCAGAAATGTGCACAGGTACTTGTGCAGACACGCCAGGAAGTCGGCAAAAGAGAATTGACCCTTTCTGAGTGCAAACACCTGCTGAATACTCAGAAAAACCACAACAAGGAGACAGAAAGGAGACTGATGTTAGCAAAGGAGCAAGCAATGGAACTGCAACAACATCTAGATACAGAAGACGGTAACCTCCATCAGCTACAAAGCGAGCTTTCAAATTGTCAAAATGAGGTGAACAAATCAACAAGTGAAGTAAAGTCTTTAAAGGCTAGAGTGTCCCAGATTAAAAAAGAGAAGGGAGAAAATGATGACAGATCGGAGGAAATTTACACCTCTTACAGCTGTATTGGGGCCTTGGGACAGATGCTCCAAGTTCTGACACAGACAACCCTTAGTGAGACAGAGAGCAATGCACAGATGAAGCAGTTCCTTACTTATGAGCAGCAAGCTGTAAATGAACTTGACCTCCAGCTGCGTGTCAGAAGACAGAAGCTGATTGATAGTAAGCAGCATTTAGAGGATGCAAAAGCAAGTGAAAAGAGTTTAACAATAAAGGTTTCGGAGAGTAAATCTACTATTACGATTCTGGAAGAGAAGTGTAAAAAAGAGGAGGAGGAACAAAGGACACTGAAGAAGATTGCATTCCAGCACAATTCAGAAATAGCAGCACTGAAAAATATCTTGGTACAACTGCAGGGCAATGACTCTCCAGATGCAAAACAAATGATGAAAGTAAAGATTGCTGAGCTGACAAAAGACCTGGAAGAAAAACAAAAAACAGCAAAAAATATTACAAATGCAATCAAAGAATCTGATAGAGAAATCAAGCGTTTGAATGGCGACAAACAGAAATCAGAAGGCAAGAAGGATGATCTGTTTAACAAGAACAAGGAGCTCTTAATTCTTTGCGACCTGACAGAAAATGATCTGATGAGACTCAGACTCATGAATCAGGAAAAACTTGTGCAAACCCAACATGCCAAAACAGCGACGGAACGTCTGCATCATCTATTGCATAAGAAGACAAAGAGCATGCACTCCTCAGAGATAAAGAAGCTGGATTTGCTGAAGGCTATGAAAGAGCGAGAATTGGAGATACAGGCAGAGAAGGAAATGCTCTCTCGACAGCTGCACATTACAGAGCAGGAGACGCATAAACTCCGACTTGAACTCAATGAGAGACTGCACAAGCTAGACTTAATGAAGAATCGTTGTGAGATTTTGGTCTCTTCAATACTGCCTGAAGTGGAAGCAGACGAAGCTCAGGCTTACTGCATCACAAAGTTTGAACAGGAGAAAGAAGAGCTAATGCAGAAACAATATGCTCTGGATGCCCAAATTCAGAAGGTGGAACTGGAAAATAAAGCTCTGGAGAACACCAACCTGCTGTGGCAACACAGAACTTCAACTATTCGCCAACATTTCAACCAAGTGGATGAAACCAGACCAGAGTACCAGGAAAAGCTGAGCCTGAAGGAACAATTGAAAGAAGTTCAGGATGTGCTTAAGTCTAAAGAAAGAGAGATACAACACCTCCAAACAGATATACAAGAAAAAGAGAAGGCCTTGCAAAGTGTCCAGCATGATCAGCAGGAGGTGAATAATCAGATAACAGTCAAACGGCATCTTCTGGCCAAACTGCAGAAACAGGCACACGTCCAACAGGAGAGCATCAACAGGCTCAAAAAACAGTGTGCTAAGCTGACCAAAGAGATCCGTCAAGCAGAGAACACACAGGAGGAGATACTCGAGGAAAAACACATCAGGCTGATGGAGGCGAAGCAATTCAGCAAGAAAATTGACCAAATGCTTACAGAAGCAAAGAAGAAATGTCCTGACCTCGGGCCTGTGCTGGAGGGATATTTCCAGCAGGCAAATATACTCTTTCCATCTCCTTCTCCAGCACAAGGCAGCCAACAGACCTCCAGGGCAAGTTTTGGAGTCAATCTCAGGGCTCCTGCTTCCTCGATTAACAACGGCCCTAAATCTTCAGTGCAGTCCGCTGCTACATTGAAAACTGTGACGCTGAGCTTCAATCCGCCATCTCCTCCAAACATTACCTCCGGAAGACCCAGCACAGCAGGCAGGAAGAGCAAGAAGACAATAACCAAGAAAAAGCTCCCATAAATCATGTCAGATGACTTCCAGCTGAATGCCGAACCTACCTCTCCTGCAAACCGCTCCGCAGACCTGTACGTTGGCCCGTGCTGACCATGATGTTTGAAACATCTTGTTTTGGTCAGTTGTTTTGGTGATTAAAAGTATTTTGGCAGAAAACCAAAAATGCATTTTTGGGCTATTTTCAGTGGCCGAATTTTCGGCGTATCACTAATAAATATTGGTATCAGGGTTTACTCCAGAGTTCTCTGGTTGTCATTTTGTGCTGAAGGTAGAAATATTAACGCAAACAAAAACAACATCAAATAGATGAGAAACTAGGTTTATAGATTAGAATAGATTCACTCTCATGTGTTGTGGAAAAACTATATTTAAATATATTATTATTGTTATTATTTTACAAGTTATTATCCTTTGAATTAAAACTGATCTATTATTGTAACCAATCGTGTGTGTGTGTGTGTGTGTGTGTGTGTGTGTGTGTGTGTGTGTGTGTGTGTGTGTGTGTGTGTGTGTGTTAGTCACTGACCGTGTGTGTGTGTCTGTAACAGTCTCCGGTGTCGGTCAATCTCCTCCTCGTACTGATCGATGGTTTGTTGAAACACGGTGAATATTTCTGCAGCAGCAGCAGTTAGTCTGTTAGTGATAAACTCTCTCAGAGCCTCAGAGGAACACATGTTTACTATCACATAAACACAGTGAGCTACAGGAAGCTACCGATGCTAGTTCTTCTTCTTCTTTGTTGTGTTTCAGGGCGGTTTGCATTCAACTTCCGCCTCCTACTGACCAGGAGGAGCACTGACACTATGACTGACGTCACTAGACCAGGGGTTTGCGACCTTTACTCTAAAAGGAATCATTTTGTCTCATCTCAGCTGGATTAAAGTCCTCCTGGAGCCGAAAAAATACCTTCTCAACGAAGACAATGCAGTGTATTATTATATATACAGTTAAAATTATATAGAATATTGTTTGATTTCATTTGATTTGATTTATATGGATCATGTAAATGGCAACTTAAAAACAGTTTACATTAAAATAAAATAAAATGACATCAAGAAATAAAACAGTATCTTGCATCTTCAAATTCTTACGCATCTCAATTTACATGAACATAATGTTATATAAAGATTTTTTTTATTTTTATTTGGTAGGCTACAAAAAGTCAGTTGAATTTGATAACACATGACCATGTGGTCAACACATGCTAATTTCTCATTTCTTGCCACACATAAATCATGCATATTTAACCAACACATTGGCAGTTAAATAAATCTGTTCCCACATAATTAAAATCTCTATTTTCTTGCAGAATAGTGTTTTTGTTAGTTTAGTTATCTTACCAGAGATTTAAACCTTAAGGTTAACCACAGGTGCAGGAAAGTTGATGGTCTGTAGATGTTGTAGGAGGTGAAGTAGGAACGTGCTGAGTCATTGCACAATGTGATTTATTTATAAGTTAACAAATTTTTATATCTTGATTTTATTTGTCATTAATCATTAATAGCCTTTGAAAAAAAAAAAAAAAAAAAAACATTAATAATTAAAAAAAACTATTTATCTTGATAGTTTTCTTTAAAGCTATAAGGAGCCATTGCATAAAAATCAAAGAGCCACATTAGGCTCTAGAGCCACAGGTTGCAAATCCCTGATGTAGACACATCTTTCTTCTTCTTCTTTAGTGGATTTTTATGGTGTTTGGCAAACAAATACTCAAGCTGAACAACAAAAACAACAACAACAAAAACCTAGATCCTATTCATACCTATTTCCCTCAAAAACTGATTTATGCTTCCTTATGATAAATAATGTGCTGTTTAGTCATTCCTTCTTCTTTCCTGTTTCCTCGTTTTTCTAACCCTTGTTTGAATTCTACCACCTTCATTTCCTCTCTTCCTCCCAAAACACGGTTACTTAATTTTCTGTTTGATGATATCCCTTACTTCTGTTTAGCTGAGCTGAACTACTAGATTGATGTTACTGTACTGGGTGGCCTCTTTTGCCTTTTCTTTTTTTTTTTTTTTTAATCTGCCATCTCACTTCCTTTGATCCCACTGTGTGCTGACACATATACAAAGAATATTGATAGACATCACTTGATTCCTGAAAAGTATTTGCTGTATCTCTAATAGAAGCCTCAGTGTGCTTCTGTTTTTGTCGTAGGTTTGAAATGCATATTGGAAAATTGGAATTACACTTCAATGAGAACAGTCCATCCTGATCATACTAATAGTATATAATAGACAGTATATAAGTGCTAATTGAGTGTGTAGTGTGTAGTATGTCAGTATGCAATGTGGAACACAGCCATAGTGTCGAGACCAGTAAAAAATGAATGATGATGTCCTCTAGTGGGAAAACAGTCAACTGCATTTTACCCATATGACCTGGGGCCTCATTTATATAACATTGAGTAGAATCCATACTAAAAGTGAGTGCATGTGGAGAATCTGAAGGTGTCCTTCACCAAAAAAGCGTGCAGAGCTCACCTGCACACACTTTTCCCTTTATAAATCACAGCCCAGCTAGAAGTTTGCTGGAGAATTCACTTCATACGTCACCCTCGACACACTCAGAATTCTACCATAAATGGTCAAATGCAAAAGAGCTCATGAATGGTTTTTGTATCTAAACAAGCCTGCTGACCAATGGGATTCTATAATAGTTTGTGGCAGGAATGACAAAGAAAAGGATTTTCAGAACGAGAAGGAAAGAGTGATGAAGCCCAGAATAAAAAGTGTATTTATTTGGTGGCCATAGTAATGGCATAAATGAATGAATGCTGTTGGCCCTGCTGTAAAAGGCGCAGAATGTGTGACAGAAGTGAAAAAAGAGGTCCGAAATATGCAATAAAAAAATGAAGAAAAACAGAACCAATGATTTGGCAGCAAATATAAACACTTAATTAATGAACTGGTAAAAAGGATCAGGGTTCAACATGTTTGAAAAGTAATGTTTAAGGACAAGGTTCACAGAAAAAAGGATTTCTAACAAGAAAACAGATTTTCAAAAAACAGATTGAAAACACAAAACGTTCTCGGTTTCAATTGAATAACAAAAAAACACAATGTTCAAGGGAACGTCTCCTGTGTTGGTTAGAATAGACTCTGAGATGTAACTAATTAAAATGAAGACAACTAACTGAAGTTTAAAGCGTTTTAACAAAGTATCACAGCATCTACAACTCTAATGAACATTTTTACAAAAATATGATTTATCACTTCTGTGAGTTTTCATGTGAACCTTCAGAACTTTGAGGAAAACGTTTCCCCACATATTTCACAGGAGTGTTGCTTCTCGTCTCTATGAGTTTTTGTGTGACTTCTTTCTAGAATGTCTTTAAACTTTTTACATAATAATGGGGTGTGGCCTCTCATCAGTGTGACTTTTAGTGTAAAACCATTCCCATAAGTTCCACAACTTTATGGCTTCTCATCTGTGTTTGGTGACGGTTTCGAGATTGTTTTATGAAAAAACTTTTTTCACAAATTTCACAAGAAGATGATTTCTCACCTGTATGAGTTCTCACACGACTCTTTAGATTATTTTTTAAATAATGCATTTCACACAAGTTTCATAAGAATGTGGTTTCTTTCCAGTATGAGGTCTTGTAAGTATTTAGATTATTATTTTTGGTAAAGCATTTCCCACATCCCACCTGTATGAAATCCCATGTGACACTGTAGATGATTGTTTTAAATAAAGCATCTCCCACATATTTCACAAGGAAATCGTTCCTGACCTGTGTGAGTTTCCATGTGACGATATAGATCGTTCTTGCGAATAAAGCATCTCCCACATTTTTCACAACAATGAGGTTTCTCACCTGTGTGAATTCTCATGTGTTCCTTCAGAGATGATGGTGTAATAAAACACTTCCCACATGTTTCACATGAATGGTCTTTCTTCAGTTTGTGGTAACTTGTGTGTCTTTTCAGTGGCAATGATTGAGTGAAGCGTTTTCCACAGATGTCACAGAGAAAGCTGCGTCACTTTGTTATCCAACAGAAGAACGTTTATGCCTGAAGCTTTTGGTCTTAATGTTACATCTGTTGTTGGATTCCTGCTCCATGTGTTTCACAAATCCTGATTCTTGGTGTTCCTGTTCGTGATCTTCACTTGGTTGGCCGACTGAAGGAACTTCACGTCTGAAGTTTTGCCGACATTTCTGCCGATATGCTGCTTCTCATTAAACTGAAAATTGGACGTTGAAGCTTGTTTAGTGGCGCTGCTTGTTAAATTATCTTCCTGTGACCTGGATGACTTGGGCTTGTTGGTAAGGTGATGTTTATAGTTGAACTCTAGGTCTTCCTGTTGGTGATCTTCAGGAGGAGAATCCTTGTTATGGAGGACTGGCTCACTGTCTGATTCTGATTGACAGGGTTCACATTGTGTGTGTGTGTGTGTGTGTGTGTGTGTGTGTGTGTGTGTGTGTGTGTGTGTGTGTGTGTGTGTGTGTGTGTGTGTGCTAATCTATCGGCTGTCCGAACTGAGGTGTTTTTATTGTCCTTGCAGTTATGTATCTGAACTTCTAGGAGGAGAGATGTTTGTTTCCTGCTCTGTGGTGTTGCCGGTGATGTGTCATCTTTCACGAGTGATGGAGGTGTCTGAGGATGACCCGGCTTACATGGCTAGATTTAGATTTCTCAACGGACGTGGAAAATCTTGGTTGAGGGTTGCGACAACACTGGGTCCTCGGTTTAAGGGCCTCAAATGTATGAGGTGTGGTGTGTTATCACTGCTTTGCTCAGGGAGTTGGAGAGGCCTACACAGCCACAACAACCAGCAATGATTGAGCCACAGAAGAAATGATCAGCTCTGATGCTTTGCCTCAGACTCATCTGATGAAGAGAAAGATACTATTGCCAGATGTGTGGAGCGCTACAGAGCCGACTAACGACATGGAAGACTCTCCACAACAGTGATGGGCCAAACATGTAGGAGCTCACAGCAAGATGGCCTGTCTTGCATGCAAGTACTTGGCAACAGCTGCTACATCTGTACCATGTGACAGGTTATTTTCACTGTCTGGGCATGTTGTTCAGAAGAAGAGAGCTGCCCTGTCATCTGAAAATGTAAACATGTTTGTGCGTTTGAGCGACTGGCACAGTGCTAAGAAACAATAGTAATGTGGACAATCCACATATATAGTAGCTCTTTGGTTTTGTTCATTTAGTCAAGAATAGGATGAGAAAGGATAAGGCAGGGTTACACAGACATTGCTGAATACAATATGAGGGCTGTTAATGGCACAATTGTTTTCATTTTTTTTGTAACACCCTATGTTGAGCCTACTTTGTAGTAAGGGATGATTTTGTGTTTTGTGTTGTTTTATTTCTACCCATGTGAGGTGGTTAAGCACAATCATATTGTGTGCTTTTGGCTTTGAGGTGGTACGTTTAGATGACAAATTGTAAATGTCTCTGCTGTGATGCAGATTTAATTATTTATTTTAAGCTCTTTGAAAACTGGATGTTTAATAATTCTTTCCAAATGTTGAGTTGAACACTACATTGTTGATTTTCAATTCATGTTAATGTGCCCATTTGATGATTCCTGTTGGGCTGAGTTTTAAATGTTGCAGTAATAAATATTTTTTCATAATGTAAGCATATAGGTCCACTCCTATATTTATAAGAGTATTATAAAGTTGAAAAATATCTTTTTAATGTACAATCAGAACAGATGCAAAATATGCGATTAATTAGCGATTAATCATGAGTTAATTATGGAAGTCGTGCAATTAATCGCGATTAAAAGCATTATTGGTTTGGCACCCCTAATATATATATATATATATATGTATAATTTTTTGGAGAAAAAGACATATAACTGCTTGAAGTACACAACACGTGATATAACTTCTTGATCGGGAGTGCTCTGACATAAAAAGGATTGACTTTTCAAGGATATATAAAACACTTTGTTTTCCATTTGTAAAATTAGGCAAATAACAGTTTATCTGTAAAAATGTTTAATCAAATTAGAAAACATTTTTTTCACCATTATTACAACAATTGTATTGACAATAAAAAAGAGCAATTCTTAAGTAGAGTGGCCAGTATCCGGCCATAGATTCTTGATTTCCAATACCCTGTCTGTCGCACAGTGCAGCATTAATACGGGCACATTTTTGTCTTTTTTGGAGCACTGGGGGGATGAGCTCCATGTTGGCTAATAGGACAGTAAGTGGAACAATGTATGACAAAGTCATACTCTGGGACAATTTGGACATTTTTTAAGAGTTTTTTGTAAAAAGATTACTTTGATGTGCAGTTCAATCCCCGTCTATCTAATGTTTACATTTGTGTATCTCCAAATGGCTGTGCATACAGGCAACACACAAATTACAAACATTGTTGGATTTTGCTGGTATCATATATGACTTACCTCACTGGGAACATTACAGTCCGTCTCCCGGCATTTCACGAAGCAGTCAAACCATGACAGGAGTGTTTATATTGGGGGAATGGCAGCTATGTTCGCCCCCTCCGAGTATTTTTAAGCCTTTAGCCTTTCACACCCCTGTGTGATTCATCCTCACACCTCCTCCCCTGGCTCTCTGACTACCTACACTTCTTTGTACGACTGTGCCGACACCCCTCACCCATTTTTAAGCCTTTAGCCTTTCACACCCCTGTGTGATTCATCCTCACACCTCCTCCCCTGGCTCTCTGACTACCTACACTTCTTTGTACGACTGTGCCGACACCCCTCACCCAACACTGTATGCTCCCGCCATGATGAACATCACAGCTGACCAGATGAAAAGGCAATTGGTGAAGCTCAGCGCTAGCAAAGCTGCATTACCTGATGGAGTCAGCCCAAAAGTACTGAAGGTTTGTGCTCCCCAGCTCTGTGGAATATTACAGCACATCTTCAACGTTCTCAGATGTTCTTTTAGAGAAGTTGTGAAATAAAACACTTCTATTTTCTGTGTTGTTTGAGTGACAATGATTGATTGAAGTGTTTCCCACAGACGTCACAAGAGAAAGGTGTGTTATATTGTTGTCCAACAGGAGAATCTTTAAGTCTGAAGCTTTTGGTCTCAGTGTCACAGTTACGTCTGTTGTTGGACTCCTGCTTCGTGTGTTTCACAGATCCTGTTGGCCGATGAAAGGAGCTCCATGTCTGAAGCTTTGCTGACATTTCTGTGAAGAATGCTGCTTCTCATTAAAATGGAAAGTGAACATTGAAGTTTCTTCAGAGGCGCTGCTTGTTAAATTATCTTCCTGTGATGTGGATGACCTGGTCTTGTTGGTAAGATGAAGTTTATAGTTGAACTCTCGGTCTTCCTGTTGGTGATCTTCAGTAGAAGAATCCTTGTTATGGAACTGGCTCACTGTCTCCTTCCGATTGACAGGGCTCAATTTGCTTCTCATTAACAGTTAGTGGAACAATAACAATAATCATGCATTGGATTTTATTTAGAGTTTTATCATAGACACTCTTTGATGTGGATTATTCTTGTACTCCATACACAGTGGTGGTAAGCTACTATTGCAGCCACAGCTGCACTGGAGCAGACTGACAGAGGCAAGGCTACCATAGTGAACATCCAACGATTCGGTTATTGGACGACCCATTCTACCACTGATTCACGGTCGCCCCAGTATCAGATTCTTGTCTTGGTAAAAGCTGCTTCTGTTCCTGAAAGGTGGAAAAGTCCTCCTGCTTCTCTTGGATTAGAGCAGGTTCTTGTTCTTTCTGATCTTTCTGAGTGTTTCCTCTTGACTGACATATTCCTGTTCAATAGCTTGAGCTAATAATAATTATTGGAGATGACCTGCTTAGTGTCTGCTTCTGATTTAGGATCTGCTACCATAACAAAGACAGGCTCTTG
This sequence comes from Gouania willdenowi, assembly GCF_900634775.1. Taxonomy (NCBI): domain Eukaryota; kingdom Metazoa; phylum Chordata; class Actinopteri; order Blenniiformes; family Gobiesocidae; genus Gouania; species Gouania willdenowi. The sequence goes on from NC_041053.1 coordinate 13,116,119, forward strand.
GTTTAGTAAAAGCTGTTTTTGTTCTTCCTGGTCCTTTTAAACTTGAGCAGATCTGAGGAAACGGTGACGTTTTATTGTGTAGGCCAAACCAAGATCGATTTGGCCAAGTTAGTCTGAGAACTCGTCAATTAGGAGTCAGTATAATGACATGGACATGTGGGATATGTTTACCAGTATGCTGGAGGGTAGTTTGATCAGGTAGATTTTGTCATCTACATTAGCCATTGGGTAACATTTCAAAGCGCCACTAACTGTCACCCCACACAAACGCCCACGCCGCCAGTACAACAGCCATCAACCACCTCCACCCCACACCAAACAGCAGCCGGTACCAGAGCAGACAGCAGGCGGGTGCACTCCTAGGAGGCCTGGCCAAAAGACCCACCCCCAAGACACCATAGCCCCAGCATGGCACACACGCTAAAATAAAAGGTGGTGGCAAAATCCTCTGATGATATCATCAGCCCCAAAGCTCTTGTCTAGGAAGCTGATGACATCAGCTTCAGAACTCTTGTCTAGGAAGCTAATGAAGAAACTGATGATGTCATTGAAGAATGAAGGACAAAATTGTACAAAACCTAGAAGCTTTGGTCAGTTCTGACAGTCCAGTGGCGGTAATTCACCTGTAACGCTAGGTGCCACCTGCCATAAAACAAAACAAAGAAAAAGTTCTGACATTCTCTTACTGAGTCACTCAAGTTTTTGCATAATAATTTGAAGGAATAGACTTGGCACAATGGAGGCTGGTTTACAAGACAACCTACCAGAAGGTTTACAGGAAATTTTGACCTCAGTATTTGGGTGGGATAAAGACAGTCCTCTGCCAGACCTCAATGTTTTAAACACAGCTTTGCTCAAAGAGATTTGTGAAACACAAAGAGAGCTGCTGAAGTTGGATACTAAACTTGAAAAAAACAAGGTAAAAATACAGTCAACAGAGCAGTTAATGCAGAAAGTAAAAGAAATCAACAAAGACACTCATACTTTCATTAAAGTGAAGGAAGGTGAGATTGATGTTGAGAATCATTTCATAGCTCTGAAGAATGGAACAAAAGATCACCTGGCACAGAAAAGTGCCAAGACGATGGAAGAGCTTCAATCATTAACTGAGAGGGAAACAAAACTGAAGGACGGCATCTTCAAATCCAAACAGAAGCTTGAGATGTGTCGGCGCCAGAAGAACTGGGACCAACAGACCATGGATGCATTTTTAAAGGAATCAGCCCAGAAACATGAAGGCTCGATGGCTTTGATGAAGTATGCTCACCAAGATAACATGCGGATAAAGTCACTCACTGGGGCTATTGAAAAGGAAACCATGGATGTCAGTGAACATCGTAAGGCCCTTGACAAAGCAAAGAATGACAATAAATCTGCCCAAATTGCGTTGGATAAAGCTAAAGATAACATGCACCAGGCCTTAGTGGGTACCCAGCAGTTTTTTTATCACTTGGAAAACTCAAGTAAGCAAATGGAGCAACCAGATGCTGAAATGCAGAAATGTGCACAGGTACTTGTGCAGACACGCCAGGAAGTCGGCAAAAGAGAATTGACCCTTTCTGAGTGCAAACACCTGCTGAATACTCAGAAAAATCACAACAAGGAGACAGAAAGGAGACTGATGTTAGCAAAGGAGCAAGCAATGGAACTGCAACAACATCTAGATACAGAAGACGGTAACCTCCATCAGCTACAAAGCGAGCTTTCAAATTGTCAAAATGAGGTGAACAAATCAACAAGTGAAGTAAAGTCTTTAAAGGCTAGAGTGTCCCAGATTAAAAAAGAGAAGGGAGAAAATGATGACAGATCGGAGGAAATTTACACCTCTTACAGCTGTATTGGTGCCTTGGGACAGATGCTCCAAGTTCTGACACAGACAACCCTTAGTGAGACAGAGAGCAATGCACAGATGAAGCAGTTCCTTACTTATGAGCAGCAAGCTGTAAATGAACTTGACCTCCAGCTGCGTGTCAGAAGACAGAAGCTGATTGATAGTAAGCAGCATTTAGAGGATGCAAAAGCAAGTGAAAAGAGTTTAACAATAAAGGTTTCGGAGAGTAAATCTACTATTACGATTCTGGAAGAGAAGTGTAAAAAAGAGGAGGAGGAACAAAGGACACTGAAGAAGATTGCATTCCAGCACAATTCAGAAATAGCAGCACTGAAAAATATCTTGGTACAACTGCAGGGCAATGACTCTCCAGATGCAAAACAAATGATGAAAGTAAAGATTGCTGAGCTGACAAAAGACCTGGAAGAAAAACAAAAAACAGCAAAAAATATTACAAATGCAATCAAAGAATCTGATAGAGAAATCAAGCGTTTGAATGGCGACAAACAGAAATCAGAAGGCAAGAAGGATGATCTGTTTAACAAGAACAAGGAGCTCTTAATTCTTTGCGACCTGACAGAAAATGATCTGATGAGACTCAGACTCATGAATCAGGAAAAACTTGTGCAAACCCAACATGCCAAAACAGCGACGGAACGTCTGCATCATCTATTGCATAAGAAGACAAAGAGCATGCACTCCTCAGAGATAAAGAAGCTGGATTTGCTGAAGGCTATGAAAGAGCGAGAATTGGAGATACAGGCAGAGAAGGAAATGCTCTCTCGACAGCTGCACATTACAGAGCAGGAGACGCATAAACTCCGACTTGAACTCAATGAGAGACTGCACAAGCTAGACTTAATGAAGAATCGTTGTGAGATTTTGGTCTCTTCAATACTGCCTGAAGTGGAAGCAGACGAAGCTCAGGCTTACTGCATCACAAAGTTTGAACAGGAGAAAGAAGAGCTAATGCAGAAACAATATGCTCTGGATGCCCAAATTCAGAAGGTGGAACTGGAAAATAAAGCTCTGGAGAACACCAACCTGCTGTGGCAACACAGAACTTCAACTATTCGCCAACATTTCAACCAAGTGGATGAAACCAGACCAGAGTACCAGGAAAAGCTGAGCCTGAAGGAACAATTGAAAGAAGTTCAGGATGTGCTTAAGTCTAAAGAAAGAGAGATACAACACCTCCAAACAGATATACAAGAAAAAGAGAAGGCCTTGCAAAGTGTCCAGCATGATCAGCAGGAGGTGAATAATCAGATAACAGTCAAACGGCATCTTCTGGCCAAACTGCAGAAACAGGCACACGTCCAACAGGAGAGCATCAACAGGCTCAAAAAACAGTGTGCTAAGCTGACCAAAGAGATCCGTCAAGCAGAGAACACACAGGAGGAGATACTCGAGGAAAAACACATCAGGCTGATGGAGGCGAAGCAATTCAGCAAGAAAATTGACCAAATGCTTACAGAAGCAAAGAAGAAATGTCCTGACCTCGGGCCTGTGCTGGAGGGATATTTCCAGCAGGCAAATATACTCTTTCCATCTCCTTCTCCAGCACAAGGCAGCCAACAGACCTCCAGGGCAAGTTTTGGAGTCAATCTCAGGGCTCCTGCTTCCTCGATTAACAACGGCCCTAAATCTTCAGTGCAGTCCGCTGCTACATTGAAAACTGTGACGCTGAGCTTCAATCCGCCATCTCCTCCAAACATTACCTCCGGAAGACCCAGCACAGCAGGCAGGAAGAGCAAGAAGACAATAACCAAGAAAAAGCTCCCATAAATCATGTCAGATGACTTCCAGCTGAATGCCGAACCTACCTCTCCTGCAAACCGCTCCGCAGACCTGTACGTTGGCCCGTGCTGACCATGATGTTTGAAACATCTTGTTTTGGTCAGTTGTTTTGGTGATTAAAAGTATTTTGGCAGAAAACCAAAAATGCATTTTTGGGCTATTTTCAGTGGCCGAATTTTCGGCGTATCACTAATAAATATTGGTATCAGGGTTTACTCCAGAGTTCTCTGGTTGTCATTTTGTGCTGAAGGTAGAAATATTAACGCAAACAAAAACAACATCAAATAGATGAGAAACTAGGTTTATAGATTAGAATAGATTCACTCTCATGTGTTGTGGAAAAACTATATTTAAATATATTATTATTGTTATTATTTTACAAGTTATTATCCTTTGAATTAAAACTGATCTATTATTGTAACCAATCGTGTGTGTGTGTGTGTGTGTGTGTGTGTGTGTGTGTGTGTGTGTGTGTGTGTGTGTGTGTGTGTGTGTGTGTGTGTGTGTGTATTAGTCACTGACCGTGTGTGTGTGTCTGTAACAGTCTCCGGTGTCGGTCAATCTCCTCCTCGTACTGATCGATGGTTTGTTGAAACACGGTGAATATTTCTGCAGCAGCAGCAGTTAGTCTGTTAGTGATAAACTCTCTCAGAGCCTCAGAGGAACACATGTTTACTATCACATAAACACAGTGAGCTACAGGAAGCTACCGATGCTAGTTCTTCTTCTTCTTTGTTGTGTTTCAGGGCGGTTTGCATTCAACTTCCGCCTCCTACTGACCAGGAGGAGCACTGACACTATGACTGACGTCACTAGACCAGGGGTCTGCGACCTTTACTCTAAAAGGAATCATTTTGTCTCATCTCACCTGGATTAAAGTCCTCCTGGAGCCGAAAAAATACCTTCTCAACGAAGACAATGCAGTGTATTATTATATATACAGTTAAAATTATATATAACCAACACATTGGCAGTTAAATAAATCTGTTCCCACATAATTAAAATCTCTATTTTCTTCCAGAATACTGTTTTTGTTAGTTTAGTTATCTTACCAGAGATTTAAACCTTAAGGTTAACCACAGGTGCAGGAAAGTTGATGGTCTGTAGATGTTGTAGGAGGTGAAGTAGGAACGTGCTGAGTCATTGCACAATGTGATTTATTTATAAGTTAACAAATTGTTATATCTTGATTTTATTTGTCATTAATCATTAATAGCCTTTGAAAAAAAAAAAAAAAAAAAAAACATTAATAATTAAAAAAAAACTATTTATCTTGATAGTTTTCTTTAAAGCTATAAGGAGCCATTGCATAAAAATCAAAGAGCCACATTAGGCTCTAGAGCCACAGGTTGCAAATCCCTGATGTAGACACATCTTTCTTCTTCTTCTTTAGTGGATTTTTATGGTGTTTGGCAAACAAATACTCAAGCTGAACAACAAAAACAACAACAACAAAAACCTAGATCCTATTCATACCTATTTCCCTCAAAAACTGATTTATGCTTCCTTATGATAAATAATGTGCTGTTTAGTCATTCCTTCTTCTTTTCTGTTTCCTCGTTTTTCTAACCCTTGTTTGAATTCTTCTACCACCTTCATTTCCTCTCTTCCTCCCAAAACACGGTTACTTAATTTTCTGTTTGATGATATCCCTTACTTCTGTTTAGCTGAGCTGAACTACTAGATTGATGTTACTGTACTGGGTGGCCTCTTTTGCCTTTTCTTTTCTTTTTTTTTTTTTTTTAATCTGCCATCTCACTTCCTTTGATCCCACTCTGTGCTGACACATATACAAAGAATATTGATAGACATCACTTGATTCCTGAAAAGTATTTGCTGTATCTCTAATAGAAGCCTCAGTGTGCTTCTGTTTTTGTTGTAGGTTTGAAATGCATATTGGAAAATTGGAATTACACTTCAATGAGAACAGTCCATCCTGATCATACTAATAGTATATAATAGACAGTATATAAGTGCTAATTGAGTGTGTAGTGTGTAGTATGTCAGTATGCAATGTGGAACACAGCCATAGTGTCGAGACCAGTAAAAAATGAATGATGATGTCCTCTAGTGGGAAAACAGTCAACTGCATTTTACCCATATGACCTGGGGCCTCATTTATATAACATTGAGTAGAATCCATACTAAAAGTGAGTGCATGTGGAGAATCTGAAAGTGTCCTTCACCAAAAAAGCGTGCAGAGCTCACCTGCACACACTTTTCCCTTTATAAATCACAGCCCAGCTAGAAGTTTGCTGGAGAATTCACTTCATACGTCACCCTCGACACACTCAGAATTCTACCATAAATGGTCAAATGCAAAAGAGCTCATGAATGGTTTTTGTATCTAAACAAGCCTGCTGACCAATGGGATTCTATAATAGTTTGTGGCAGGAATGACAAAGAAAAGGATTTTCAGAACGAGAAGGAAAGAGTGATGAAGCCCAGAATAAAAAGTGTATTTATTTGGTGGCCATAGTAATGGCATAAATGAATGAATGCTGTCGGCCCTGCTGTAAAAGGCGCAAAATGTGACAGAGGTGAAAAAAGAGGTCCGAAATATGCAATAAAAAAATGAAGAAAAACAGGACCAATGATTTGGCAGCAAATATAAACACTTAATTAATGAACTGGTAAAAAGGATCAGGGTTCAACATGTTTGAAAAGTAATGTTTAACGACAAGGTTCACAGAAAAAAGGATTTCTAACAAGAAAACAGATTTTCAAAAAACAGATTGAAAACACAAAACGTTCTCGGTTTCAATGGAATAACAAAAAAACACAATGTTCAAGGGAACGTCTCCTGTGTTGGTTAGAATAGACTCTGAGATGTAACTAATTAAAATGAAGACAACTAACTGAAGTTTAAAGCGTTTTAACAAAGTATCACAGCATCTACAACTCTAATGAACATTTTTACAAAAATGTGATTTATCACCTCTGTGAGTTTTCAAGTGAACCTTCAGAACTTTGAGGAAAACGTTTCCCCACATATTTCACAGGAGTGTTGCTTCTCGTCTCTATGAGATTTTGTGTGACTTCTTTCTAGAATGTCTTTAAACTTTTTACATAATAATGGGGTGTGGCCTCTCATCAGTGTGACTTTTAGTGTAAAACCATTCCCATAAGTTCCACAACTTTATGGCTTCTCATCTGTGTTTGGTGACGGTTTCGAGATTGTTTTATGAAAAAACTTTTTTCACAAATTTCACAAGAAGATGATTTCTCACCTGTATGAGTTCTCACACGACTCTTTAGATTATTTTTTAAATAATGCATTTCACACAAGTTTCATAAGAATGTGGTTTCTTTCCAGTATGAGGTCTTGTAAGTATTTAGATTATTCTTTTTGGTAAAGCATTTCCCACATCCCACCTGTATGAAATCCCATGTGACACTGTAGATGATTGTTTTAAATAAAGCATCTCCCACATATTTCACAAGGAAATCGTTCCTGACCTGTGTGAGTTTCCATGTGACGATATAGATCGTTCTTGCGAATAAAGCATCTCCCACATTTTTCACAACAATGAGGTTTCTCACCTGTGTGAATTCTCATGTGTTCCTTCAGAGATGATGGTGTAATAAAACACTTCCCACATGTTTAACATGAATGGTCTTTCTTCAGTTTGTGGTAACTTGTGTGTCTTTTCAGTGGCAATGATTGAGTGAAGCGTTTTCCACAGATGTCACAGAGAAAGCTGCGTCACTTTGTTATCCAACAGAAGAACGTTTATGCCTGAAGCTTCTGGTCTTAATGTTACATCTGTTGTTGGATTCCTGCTCCATGTGTTTCACAAATCCTGATTCTTGGTGTTCCTGTTTGTGATCTTCACTTGGTTGGCCGACTGAAGGAGCTTCACGTCTGAAGTTTTGCCGACATTTCTGCCGATATGCTGCTTCTCATTAAACTGAAAATTGGACGTTGAAGCTTGTTTAGTGGCGCTGCTTGTTAAATTATCTTCCTGTGACCTGGATGACTTGGGCTTGTTGGTAAGGTGATGTTTATAGTTGAACTCTAGGTCTTCCTGTTGGTGATCTTCAGGAGGAGAATCCTTGTTATGGAGGACTGGCTCACTGTCTGATTCTGATTGACAGGGCTCACATTGTGTGTGTGTGTGTGTGTGTGTGTGTGTGTGTGGTGTGTGTGTGTGTGTGTGTGTGTGTGTGTGTGTGTGTGTGTGTGTGTGTGTGTGCTAATCTATCGGCTGTCCGAACTGAGGTGTTTTTATTGTCCTTGCAGTTATGTATTTGAACTTCTAGGAGGAGAGATGTTTGTTTCCTGCTCTGTGGTGTTGCCGGTGATGTGTCATCTTTCACGAGTGATGGAGGTGTCTGAGGATGACCCGGCTTACATAGCTAGATTTAGATTTCTCAACGGACGTGGAAAAACGCAAGGAAAAAGCTAACATCTTGGTTGAGGGTTGCGACAACACTGGGTCCTCGGTTTAAGGGCCTCAAATGTATGAGGTGTGGTGTGTTATCACTGCTTTGCTCAGGGAGTTGGAGAGGCCTACACAGCCACAACAACCAGCAATGATTGAGCCACAGAAGAAATGATCAGCTCTGATGCTTGCCTCAGACTCATCTGATGAAGAGAAAGATACTATTGCCAGATGTGTGGAGCGCTACAGAGCCGACTAACGACATGGAAGACTCTCCACAACAGTGATGGACCAAACATGTAGGGGCTCACAGCAAGATGGCCTGTCTTGCATGCAAGTACTTGGCAACAGCTGCTACATCTGTACCATGTGACAGGTTATTTTCACTGTCTGGGCATGTTGTTCAGAAGAAGAGAGCTGCCCTGTCATCTGAAAATGTAAACATGTTTGTGCGTTTGAGCGACTGGCACAGTGCTAAGAAACAATAGTAATGTGGACAATCCACATATATAGTAGCTCTTTGGTTTTGTTCATTTAGTCAAGAATAGGATGGGAAAGGATAAGGCAGGGTTACACAGACATTGCTGAATACAATATGAGAGCTGTTAATGGCACAATTAGTTTGTTTTCATTTTTTTTGTAACACCCTATGTTGAGCCTACTTTGTAGTAAGGGATGATTTTGTGTTTTGTGTTATGTTTTATTTCTACCCATGTGAGGTGGTTAAGCACAATCATATTGTGTGCTTTTGGCTTTGAGGTGGTACGTTTAGATGACAAATTGTAAATGTCTCTGCTGTGATGCAGATTTAATTATTTATTTTAAGCTCTTTGAAAACTGGATGTTTAATAATTCTTTCCAAATGTTGAGTTGAACACTACATTGTTGATTTTCAATTCATGTTAATGTGCCCATTTGATGATTCCTGTTGGGCTGAGTTTTAAATGTTGCAGTAATAAATATTTTTTTCATAATGTAAGCATATAGGTCCACTCCTATATTTATAAGAGTATTATAAAGTTGAAAAATATCTTTTTAATGTACAATCAGAACAGATGCAAAATATGCAATTAATTAGCGATTAATCATGAGTTAATTATGGAAGTCGTGCAATTAATTGCGATTAAAAGCATTATTGGTTTGACACCCCTAATGTATATATATATGTATAATTTTTTGGAGAAAAAGACATATAACTGCTTGAAGTACACAACACGTGATAGAACTTCTTGATCGGGAGTGCTCTGACATAAAAAGGATTGACTTTTCAAGGATATATAAAACACTTTGTTTTCCATCTGTAAAATTAGGCAAATAACAGTTTATCTGTAAAAATGTTTAATCAAATTAGAAAACATTTTTTTCACCATTATTATAACAATTGTATTGACAATAAAAAAGAGCAATTCTTAAGTAGAGTGGCCAGTATCCGGCCAGAGATTCTTGATTTCCAATACCCTGTCTGTCGCACAGTGCAGCATTAATACGGGCACATTTTTGTCTTTTTTGGAGCACTGGGGGGATGAGCTCCATGTTGGCTAATAGGACAGTAAGTGGAACAATGTATGACAAAGTCATACTCTGGGACAATTTGGACATTTTTTAAGAGTTTTTTGTAAAAAGATTACTTTGATGTGCAGTTCAATCATCGTCTATCTAATGTTTACATTTGTGTATCTCCAAATGGCTGTGCATACAGGCAACACACAAATTACAAACATTGTTGGATTTTGCTGGTATCATATATGACTTACCTCACTGGGAACATTACAGTCCGTCTCCCGGCATTTCACGAAGCAGTCAAACCATGAAAGGAGTGTTTATATTGGGGGAATGGCAGCTATGTTCGCCCCCTCCGAGTATTTTTAAGCCTTTAGCCTTTCACACCCCTGTGTGATTCATCCTCACACCTCCTCCCCTGGCTCTCTGACTACCTACACTTCTTTGAACTGTGCCGACACCCCTCACCCAACACTGTATGCTCCCGCCATGATTAACATCACAGCTGACCAGATGAAAAGGCAATTGGTGAAGCTCAGCGCTAGCAAAGCTGCATTACCTGATGGAGTCAGCCCAAAAGTACTGAAGGTTTGTGCTCCCCAGCTCTGTGGAATATTACAGCACATCTTCAACGTTCTCAGATGTTCTTTTAGAGAAGTTGTGAAATAAAACACTTCTATTTTCTGTGTTGTTTGAGTGACAATGATTGATTGAAGTGTTTCCCACAGACGTCACAAGAGAAAGGTGTGTTATATTGTTGTCCAACAGGAGAATCTTTAAGTCTGAAGCTTTTGGTCTCAGTGTCACAGTTACGTCTGTTGTTGGACTCCTGCTTCGTGTGTTTCACAGATCCTGTTGGCCGATGAAAGGAGCTCCATGTCTGAAGCTTTGCTGACATTTCTGTGAAGAATGCTGCTTCTCATTAAAATGGAAAGTGAACATTGAAGTTTCTTCAGAGGCGCTGCTTGTTAAATTATCTTCCTGTGATGTGGATGACCTGGTCTTGTTGGTAAGATGAAGTTTATAGTTGAACTCTTGGTCTTCCTGTTGGTGATCTTCAGTATAAGAATCCTTGTTATGGAACTGGCTCACTGTCTGCTTCCGATTGACAGGGCTCAATTTGCTTCTCATTAACAGTTAGTGGAACAATAACAATAATCATGCATTGGATTTTATTTAGAGTTTTATCATAGACACTCTTTGATGTGGATTATTCTTTTACTCCACACACAGTGGTGGTAAGCTACTATTGCAGCCACAGCTGCACTGGAGCAGACTGACAGAGGCAAGGCTACCATAGTGAACATCCAACGATTCGGTTATTGGAGGACCCATTCTACCACTGATTCACGGTCGCCCCAGTATCAGATTCTTGTTTTGGTAAAAGCTGCTTCTGTTCCTGAAAGGTGGAAAAGTCCTCCTGCTTCTCTTGGATTAGAGCAGGTTCTTGTTCTTTCTGATCTTTCTGAGTGTTTCCTCTTGACTGATATATTCCTGTTCAATAGCTTGAGCTAATAATAATTATTGGAGATGACCTGCTTAGTGTCTGCTTCTGATTTAGGATCTGCTACCATAACAAAGACAGGCTCTTGGTTTAGTAAAAGCTGTTTTTGTTCTTCCTGGTCCTTTTAAACTTGAGCAGATCTGAGGAAACGGTGACGTTTTATTGTGTAGGCCAAACCAAGATCGATTTGGCCAAGTTAGTCTGAGAACTCGTCAATTAGGAGTCAGTATAATGGCATGGACATGTGGGATATGTTTACCAGTATGCTGGAGGGTAGTTTGATCAGGTAGATTTTGTCATCTACATTAGCCATTGGGTAACATTTCAAAGCGCCACTAACTGTCACCCCACACAAACGCCCACGCCGCCAGTACAACAGCCATCAACCACCTCCACCCCACACCAGAGCAGACAGCAGGCGGGTGCACTCCTAGGAGGCCTGGCCAAAAGACCCACCCCCAAGACACCATAGCCCCAGCATGGCACACACGCTAAAATAAAAGGTGGTGGCAAAATCCTCCGATGATATCATCAGCCCCAAAGCTCTTGTCTAGGAAGCTGATGACATCAGCTTCAGAACTCTTGTCTAGGAAGCTAATGAAGAAACTGATGATGTCATTGAAGAATGAAGGACAAAATTGTACAAAACCTAGAAGCTTTGGTCAGTTCTGACAGTCCAGTGGCGGTAATTCACCTGTAACGCTCGGTGCCACCTGCCATAAAACAAGATAAAGAAAAAGTTCTGACATTCTCTTACTGAGTCACTCAAGTTTTTGCATAATAATTTGAAGGAATAGACTTGGCACAATGGAGGCTGGTTTACAAGACAACCTACCAGAAGGTTTACAGGAAATTTTGACCTCAGTATTTGGGTGGGATAAAGACAGTCCTCTGCCAGACCTCAATGTTTTAAACACAGCTTTGCTAAAAGAGATTTGTGAAACACAAAGAGAGCTGCTGAAGTTGGATACTAAACTTGAAAAAAACAAGGTAAAAATACAGTCAACAGAGCAGTTAATGCAGAAAGTAAAAGAAATCAACAAAGACACTCACACTTTAATTAAAGTGAAGGAAGGTGAGAATGATGTTGAGAATCATTTCATAGCTCTGAAGAATGGAACAAAAGATCACCTGGCACAGAAAAGTGCCAAGACGATGGAAGAGCTTCAATCATTAACTGAGAGGGAAACAAAACTGAAGGACGGCATCTTCAAATCCAAACAGAAGCTTGAGATGTGTCGGCGCCAGAAGAACTGGGACCAACAGACCATGGATGCATTTTTAAAGGAATCAGCCCAGAAACATGAAGGCTCGATGGCTTTGATGAAGTATGCTCACCAAGATAACATGCGGATAAAGTCACTCACTGGGGCTATTGAAAAGGAAACCATGGATGTCAGTGAACATCGTAAGGCCCTTGACAAAGCAAAGAATGACAATAAATCTGCCCAAATTGCGTTGGATAAAGCTAAAGATAACATGCACCAGGCCTTAGTGGGTACCCAGCAGTTTTTTTATCACTTGGAAAACTCAAGTAAGCAAATGGAGCAACCAGATGCTGAAATGCAGAAATGTGCACAGGTACTTGTGCAGACACGCCAGGAAGTCGGCAAAAGAGAATTGACCCTTTCTGAGTGCAAACACCTGCTGAATACTCAGAAAAATCACAACAAGGAGACAGAAAGGAGACTGATGTTAGCAAAGGAGCAAGCAATGGAACTGCAACAACATCTAGATACAGAAGACGGTAACCTCCATCAGCTACAAAGCGAGCTTTCAAATTGTCAAAATGAGGTGAACAAATCAACAAGTGAAGTAAAGTCTTTAAAGGCTAGAGTGTCCCAGATTAAAAAAGAGAAGGGAGAAAATGATGACAGATCGGAGGAAATTTACACCTCTTACAGCTGTATTGGTGCCTTGGGACAGATGCTCCAAGTTCTGACACAGACAACCCTTAGTGAGACAGAGAGCAATGCACAGATGAAGCAGTTCCTTACTTATGAGCAGCAAGCTGTAAATGAACTTGACCTCCAGCTGCGTGTCAGAAGACAGAAGCTGATTGATAGTAAGCAGCATTTAGAGGATGCAAAAGCAAGTGAAAAGAGTTTAACAATAAAGGTTTCGGAGAGTAAATCTACTATTACGATTCTGGAAGAGAAGTGTAAAAAAGAGGAGGAGGAACAAAGGACACTGAAGAAGATTGCATTCCAGCACAATTCAGAAATAGCAGCACTGAAAAATATCTTGGTACAACTGCAGGGCAATGACTCTCCAGATGCAAAACAAATGATGAAAGTAAAGATTGCTGAGCTGACAAAAGACCTGGAAGAAAAACAAAAAACAGCAAAAAATATTACAAATGCAATCAAAGAATCTGATAGAGAAATCAAGCGTTTGAATGGCGACAAACAGAAATCAGAAGGCAAGAAGGATGATCTGTTTAACAAGAACAAGGAGCTCTTAATTCTTTGCGACCTGACAGAAAATGATCTGATGAGACTCAGACTCATGAATCAGGAAAAACTTGTGCAAACCCAACATGCCAAAACAGCGACGGAACGTCTGCATCATCTATTGCATAAGAAGACAAAGAGCATGCACTCCTCAGAGATAAAGAAGCTGGATTTGCTGAAGGCTATGAAAGAGCGAGAATTGGAGATACAGGCAGAGAAGGAAATGCTCTCTCGACAGCTGCACATTACAGAGCAGGAGACGCATAAACTCCGACTTGAACTCAATGAGAGACTGCACAAGCTAGACTTAATGAAGAATCGTTGTGAGATTTTGGTCTCTTCAATACTGCCTGAAGTGGAAGCAGACGAAGCTCAGGCTTACTGCATCACAAAGTTTGAACAGGAGAAAGAAGAGCTAATGCAGAAACAATATGCTCTGGATGCCCAAATTCAGAAGGTGGAACTGGAAAATAAAGCTCTGGAGAACACCAACCTGCTGTGGCAACACAGAACTTCAACTATTCGCCAACATTTCAACCAAGTGGATGAAACCAGACCAGAGTACCAGGAAAAGCTGAGCCTGAAGGAACAATTGAAAGAAGTTCAGGATGTGCTTAAGTCTAAAGAAAGAGAGATACAACACCTCCAAACAGATATACAAGAAAAAGAGAAGGCCTTGCAAAGTGTCCAGCATGATCAGCAGGAGGTGAATAATCAGATAACAGTCAAACGGCATCTTCTGGCCAAACTGCAGAAACAGGCACACGTCCAACAGGAGAGCATCAACAGGCTCAAAAAACAGTGTGCTAAGCTGACCAAAGAGATCCGTCAAGCAGAGAACACACAGGAGGAGATACTCGAGGAAAAACACATCAGGCTGATGGAGGCGAAGCAATTCAGCAAGAAAATTGACCAAATGCTTACAGAAGCAAAGAAGAAATGTCCTGACCTCGGGCCTGTGCTGGAGGGATATTTCCAGCAGGCAAATATACTCTTTCCATCTCCTTCTCCAGCACAAGGCAGCCAACAGACCTCCAGGGCAAGTTTTGGAGTCAATCTCAGGGCTCCTGCTTCCTCGATTAACAACGGCCCTAGATCTTCAGTGCAGTCCGCTGCTACATTGAAAACTGTGACGCTGAGCTTCAATCCGCCATCTCCTCCAAACATTACCTCCGGAAGACCCAGCACAGCAGGCAGGAAGAGCAAGAAGACAATAACCAAGAAAAAGCTCCCATAAATCATGTCAGATGACTTCCAGCTGAATGCCGAACCTACCTCTCCTGCAAACCGCTCCGCAGACCTGTACGTTGGCCCGTGCTGACCATGATGTTTGAAACATCTTGTTTTGGTCAGTTGTTTTGGTGATTAAAAGTATTTTGGCAGAAAACAAAAAATGCATTTTTGGGCTATTTTCAGGGGCCGAATTTTCGGCGCATCACTAATAAATATTGGTATCGGGGTTTACTCCAGAGTTCTCTAGTATCCTCCCACCATTTCACTCAATTGTGTATAAAAAAAGTTACTACAAATACACACTCATGCATTTTCCTCATATGGGTTGGGAGCAGCAGCTTGAGCACATGAAATTGTTAAAGAAAAATAAGTTACAACTTCCAGATCACAGTGGACCAACAAAGACACACATTTGATCACTGAATTCAACAATGTATTATTTTACTTTAAAATTCAAACTACTGTGATGGGCTGGTCTCCTCACTCTCACCCATACACTTTCAGCATCTGTGATTTCTACCTGTTGAATTGTGTGAGTGGGGCACTTTACAAAGTCTAAGAAATTAAAAAAAAAAATCAATAAAATTATCAGTTGGAAAAGATACAGGAAGAAGTCCTCCCTTTGTTCAGTGTCTATGGATATGACACAATATATCTACCAAACAGATCCTATCTTTTATATTAATATACATGCTTTGTTAATGGAGACTATTTTCATCCATGTACCTTTGAATCAGTTTTTTTTCTCTGTGTTTGTCAAGTGATTTGTTTGGAATCTGTTTGAAATGTGTATCTAAGAGATATTTATTTAGTTTCACTTAGTTTTTTTGATCCTATCTGTTATATGGAAAGTATCCATTTTGTGTTTTTCAATTGAAGTAAATGCAAATTAAGTGTTTCCTGACAGGGATACTCCACCTAAAGTCTGTGAATGGATCATGCAGTGAACTGAATGAATATTGGGAAAATAGGGGCCTAAAGTTCAATTCAATTCAATTGAACTTTATTTGTACTAGTAAATCAGAATCACAATCAAAATCAGAATGCTTTATTTGCCAGGTACAGTTTAGAACAATACTAGGAATTTGACTTGGGAGTTGCAGCGAAAAATATTTGCACCATTTGCATCATTTGCGGTGCCAACATATTTAGGTGGAAATGGGATAAACAACAGGAGGAGAGGTAAGGGGAAAAACGGCCAGTTTGAGACTGATTTCCCTACAGAGAAGGCAGTGTAAAACCAGGAAAAAAAACCTCCTCCGCAAACATAAATTTAAGCAGGACACAGTTCAAAGAACACGAGACAAGGCACGTGGGTAGGAGTTGGGCTGGGGAGGTGGTCGAGTGGGAAGAAGAACAGGATTCCAGCCATTTGGGGACATGGGCGTGCCGCCGATGGGCGCTGCTACCACACCTCCAAGTAGCACGGATGGGAGGGGGGGCGGGAAGATGGCAGACGAAGGCATTTGAAATTGAAGACCCGTAGCTGTGCTGCTGACAACAGCCAGATGACGTGTGGCAACAGTTCAGCATCAACAGTTCCAGGTGGGAATGTAGGGAAGGAGCGGGGGGAGGGAGTGGGGGGTAAGAGCTGCCGTCTGCAGAAACTTCCTGGTGATAAGAGATGAGACAACCTTGTCTTTAGCCTTGGCTGACTGGTGACCCAAAAGGGAGATAAGCAATGTGTTTTTGATACAGGCTATGTCAATTTTCATGAGCCTTCTGTCCTGGGTCTCTCTGCTGTAATCCAATGAGTGGCCTAAATACTTCCAAGCCGGGCCTCCAACTTCTCCCAGTTGTTATCCATAACACGTAGTCGATCCATAAGTAGCTCTTGCTTGCTTTTGATATCGACCAACACGAGTCTTGAGTGTTCAGAGCCCTGCTACATCCTTCAGAAATCACTGGCAGCCTTTCTGAAACAGTCGCCAGCGTAGTGCGGACTTTTCGATACATTAGAAAACCACCAGCTCTGATCAGCAGCATGCCTACTATCATTATTCCAATCATGTAGATGTCCTACACGTCTTCCACGGAAAGAATGGACAGACACAACTCGCCACTTGTTCCAAGGGTCAAGTGCATATCCAACCGCAAACGTCCCCCGATAGCACTGAGAGACAAACTAATTAATTCCATTATTCCAGTTTTGGATGAAGCGCAGAGAGAAGCTCTTGTTAGGCTCACAAGACCAGACAAAGCAGCAGCAGGGAGAGATAAGGGTGGAAGGGAGGGAGAAACAGAGTGCGACTGCCTTCGTCGAGAAGCAGAAGAAAGTGCCCATCGGAAGTATGTATTCATATAGTGGGAGCTTAAGTAGAGTTGTCAATTATGGGCATAATAATAACATTGTCTGTAGCATTATAAAGGGGTATATTTGCAGGTGGAAAGTAAAATAGTGTGTGCATATTCCCTGGTTTAATTCTATGGGACATGCACATAATGAATGTGTTGGGTTTTTTTTTTCTCATTTTTATGTTTTTTTCGTTTGGTGTATTTTTCTGTAATGTATGTTTTTTGGAGTCATTATGTGTATTTTTGTGTCTTTCTGTTGTCTTTTTGTGCATTTTTTTTGTTCAATTATTGTTATTTGTTGCCATTGTAGTGTGATTCTGGAGTCATTTTGTGTGTCTTGTGTCTTTTTTGGTGTAGTTTTGTGCATTTCTGTTGTCATTTTAGTGTATTTTTTGTATAAATATTTAGTTCAGTGTATTTTGAGTCATTTTCAAATTTTTGTTGTCATTTGGTATATTTTTCTTTAATATATGTTTTTTGGAGTCATTTTGTGTGTTTTTGGAGCCTATTTGTATATTTTTGTGCATTTCTGTTGTTTTGTGTACTTCCTGGATAAATACTGTATTGTTCATTTGTGCATTTTTTTGTATAATTATTGTTTTTTATTGCCTTTGTAGTGTGATTCTGGAGTCATTTTGTATCTTTTTTTAAATGTGGTTTTTGGCATTTCTGTTGTTTTTTGTGGGGGTGGGGGGGTGAATCCATTCTAAATTTATGCGCACCAGTCCATCCACGTGTACTTGCCTGCCTAACTTTCACTAAACTTATCTATTTTCAGTAGTTAGGTGTAGTGGCAGGTGTGGTGTGAGTGAAGCTGCAGTAATCAGGTGCGCTTCACTATGTAGCACCGTCTACATAACATGTAAACACTTAGATCTGACTCAGAGCGTAACACTACAGTCACAACCACGCAATGGACGGGTGTCGTGACACAGACTGTAACCGGACTAAATGGTGGTCCGTTATACACTCAACACTCACATACCTAAACGCATGTCACGTAGGCGTGATCGATAGTGAAGCGCACCTGATCGACGTGTGTGTGTGTGAGACTCTCAGCAATTACATTAAAATCAATGTAAATGACGCGACCTCAAGCTATCTCCCCTAAAGCGACGTGACGTGTAATTTGAGCGACGAGGTCGTGCTTGACTTTGTCGCTCAAAGTTGAAAAATCTGAACTTTTTAAGTGACTTAAACCGACAAACCCCTTGTCCTTCACTGTCTGTAGAGCGGAGGCAGCAGCTATAAAGCACCACTATGTGGAAACGACACATTAAGGGCAATGTAGTGTTGCGGCCGCGTTCTGTGTGAACGCACCTTTAGTCACGTGACCTAAACTGACCAATGACTGACCAATTACGGACAATTTACAATAAAAACAGGATAATACAATTATTAATTAATAAATATTAGTTTGTCGTGTACACATGCTAGTTTAGTGGCACCTGTTGTTGTTTGAGTAGCACATTAAACACAAACATTGCCATAGTTAATTATAGACGCCATAATGTTTTCACTCTTAATTTAGAGTATGTTGAGGAATTCATACCAAAACTTAACGAATTTTTATTGTGTGCCAAGTAGCGCAGTCGTGATTTGTTAGTTTGAAATTCTTGGGTCTTTATAAATAAACCTTTATAAAAAGCAAACACCTGTGAGGTTAAAGTTGATTTAGCGCTATCCAATTTATCTGAAAAACCTATTTTATTTTTAATAATTAAAAAATGCTAAATAATTAGTTTTGATAAGAATTGCGACGTTTACAAATTACAAATTTACAGACGAACTACAAATGAAGAATTGCTCATTTTCGGGAAGAATTGCAAATTTTCAGGAAGAATTGCGAATGTCCAGAAGAATTGGTACAGAAGCACGTATGAAGATTACAAATTTGACTGGGGAAATCTAAAGTTGGTGCCATTACAGAATCCAGACCAGTGACGGGACTTCACGCCCACAAATCGACTGAGAAGGATCAGGACCAGCCTCTCCGACATCTGAATCACATGAAATGTTGATTCATCTATTGTGCTGGTTTTATTATTGTAGTCTACCTATGTTGAGATGATCTATTGTATATATGTTAAATCTTTTCCAGTTGATGTTAAATATTTCTGACACCCTGGGTTGCTGGATTTCAGGATTTCGGGGACCGTGGTATGGAGATGGAATCGGGCCTGGAGAAGGCTTGGGAGAGAGACTGACGCGCGCAGAAAATATTGCTGCTGCTTTCAGGAATATTAAAGCATTTCCTAGCTGACCAGCAGCTAACTGGCTAGTCTGCACCACATTAGATGTAACGTTCATAATATTGATATCAGCTGACCAATCTCAGCTGACATTAGACACAAACATTTATTTTCAAAGTCTCTCTTAGCTGTGTCTATAGGTGTTCTGCCATCTCGTGGAATAAAGTGTAAAATACCATCTTGACAAGAAAGCCCTACCGACCTCACGAAGAATACTGCAGTGCAAAAACACAAAGCATGTAGAAATACAAAGTAGCTGCCAGAAACATTAGCATTTGCAAGAGATAAATAGTTATGTTTAAAAGGCAGCAGCACGAACAAAAATACAACTGTTTAATTTTTTAATTCTTATTTTATGAGTAGGAAAGTGATTAGATAGATATCTAGTGTATTCAAATGATCAGTGTTTTCACTGTAAAGTCCACTTTAAGCAAAATTGTCTTTAAGCTGAAGTGTTGCTCCGATGGGTTGAATTAAGTCCGCAAGCCTTAAAGGTGTATAGGGCTGGATTTGTGAAAAAACAAGCATTCATTTTAAGTTTTTTAATTCTAATAGTTGATGAAGCGCTCATAACAAAAGACAATGAGCCCACACACATTTTTCCCAATTGCCTTGAACAGATTGTGTGATACATTTTGTACAACTGTTTTTCTTTAGGAAGGGATGGTGATCGTCACAGTTATGCAATAATATAAATTCATTTATTTAATTGCAATCACAAAACATGTATTGCTGTCATAAAAAGATTTCACTACATATAGTGTTGACCTTCGACAGCATGTGCAGAAAAGGTAAAAAAAAAATTAAAAAAAGGCAGGACTTAAAATACCTTCAGCTTCACAAAGCACTCAGTTTACAGAGGAACTGTCAAAGCTGCCACCACCCACTTCCTGTTCTTAAATTCATCCAGTGGAACCTCTTCTCTATATTCTTCTCATGGGAACCATGTGTGTGTGTTTGATGGAGGATTATGTGCTATATAGCTTTTTGAATGCAATGATAAGTTCTACCTCTCTCTGTTCAAATAAATCCACATACAGACAATAACACATCTTTATTCAAAGGAAAAAAGCTTCACTGGACATTTGCTATCGTTACATTTACACATTGATTCAAACTTCATGTCAGAAAGAATCAAACGAGATTTAAGAAGAACTTTAGGATTTATCAGGGCTATATAGAAAATTCTAACCTAGACAGGCTAAAGAACAGGTTAAAGAACATTTCAGAGATACAATAAAACTTAAAAGAAATGTATGAGCTGTAATCAAATCATGATCCATTTACAGACTTTAGGCAGAATTTTCCTGTCAGGAACCATTTTATTCACATTTACTTCAATTGCACAACACGTGTTGGATACTTTACATACAACAGATAGGATCTAAAAACAAAGTAAAACAAAATAAATAAAAAATATCTCTTAGATATACACTTCAAACCGATTACAAACAGAAATCACTTTAAAAACACAGAGAAAAACAAAAAAGGTGCATGGAAGAAGATGGGCTGCATTAACACAGCATGTATATTCATATAGGGCTCTATTCTCCCATGTGCGTAAGTCCAAAAAGCGTGGTTTTTTGGCTGTGTGCTAATCTCCCCCAAAGTCACAGTTTGATCCACTACAGAGTGAAACAAGCTGTCATATGTGAATGAGGATGGACCACAAACTGTTCCCACACATATTTTATTGAGTATCAGCTCAGGTTGCTTTAAACAATTGATATTATGGAAGCCAATAGTTGTGTTTCACTGCAAACATCCTCTGTATTAAAGCAGGACGCTCTGCGGCCAAGTTCTTTCCTCATATCTCCAGCACATCTAACTCTGTCACGCTTTACAGCGATGATGATGATGATGATCAAGGAAAGAGATTTTAACTGTGACTCAGTCGCACTGCAATAATCTGATCAAATCAACCTGTTACATTGTTTATCAATGAAGGCGTTTCAAATTAAAATTGAACTTTAACAAAACTCCATGTTCCGTGATTTCTAGACAGCCAAAAAAAAATGACATCACCGCCTCCTTTTCTTCAGCCCGCCTTCATTCACACATACGCGTTTTTGGTCTATCTTACGTGTGGTGGGCGTGTCAGCAGCCTGGGCCGGAGAATACGCATAGGAGAGAAGCTCATAACTACAGGCGCGTGAAAAAGCGCTTAAGTCCAGACGGGAGAATAAACCCCATATAAGTTAGGATGGGTTTGGTAGGTATATTGATTGTATTGGAATGTCAGTAGTTTTTAAAGACTGTAGAGAAGGTGACTAATTATTATGTACAGTATAGAAACACATAATAGACATCATATATTGTCATTCATGTAGATAATGTCATTAGTGTAAAATAATGTGAATCATTCTTCATATACATCATGTATGAATACATAAGCTAAATAATGTCATATCCTGTATAGAAACTGAAGAAAGGGAGGACATCTTTAATGAAGTCTTCAATCAATCAATCCCACGACTGATGGGATCAGCAGAAAGCCTTGCACCTGTGACAGCAAACTTTGGGTGCTACACCTAGTTCCTTTAAAGCTTCCCTAATCTTTCTGCCACACCTCTATGTCTAGGGCCCTAAAAATCTACTAACGAGAATTGTGGACGGAATCAACCAATGAAAACAGAATCTACTGTTGTACGTGGAAATTGACAGAATCGGGATGAAACGCTGTCACCATGAGACGGAGAAAGTTTTTTTATGGGGAAATGTTTCCGGGGACTGCTAATTAGATGCACCGCCCGCCCTCCTCCTGTCTTGGCTGCTTCAAACATCTACTATACCACCCGAAACACCATCTAAACTGCCAAAAAACTATGCAACTCATCACTCACTCCTTAATACGGAGCCACCAGTTTCTGCTTAATGTTGAGGTCTTTGAAGCTCCGCTTGTTTCTCATGTAGCGCTGCAGTGCTCTATGAAAACGTGAGCAGCTTCACCTGCTCTGAGTGTTTGAACTACATCTCATCAGAGGGTTATTCCATAAAGCGGGTTATGTTCAAACTCTGAGTATGTTCGGGCTCAAATGAGGGAAACTCTGAGTATCCCATTACTAAACGCGAGGTATGTTCTTCTCTGAGTCTGTTACCATGGTAACATTGTGTGCAAACGGTAGTTTTCTTTATAACATTGTGGATACAGAGCATTAAGTGAAAGTCACTGAGAGGTTGATCTGCATTAAAACATCTACTGACGTCTGTAGTAAAGTTCACTGAATACAAACCTGTGGATAATGTAAAGGAGGAGATGATAATTTAAATGAATCCACTTTTAAGGCTCGATTATTGTTTTATATTATTATACAGTTAAATCTGTAGATCATGCATCTTTGAAGGTATGATGGCACAGTGAATTGTGACGCTGCGCTTGGGAGCGATGGGTCGCGGGCTTGCGTCCTGCTTCAGTGTTTTTTTATGACTTTTTTAGGACGTCGAGATGACTCTGCTGACAATATTACATTAAAAATCAATATAAATGATGTGATATCAAGCGGCAGTCACTGTCTTTATAGCCAGTGTAACAGAAGGACTCTCTTTGCAGCCATCCTATGCTGCTGCCACATCTCCTCAGACACATTGTATTCATATTATTCCCCGCTCGTCACGTCACTGAAGCAATAAAGTGATCAAAAAGTGTGACTAAATCCGGATGATTTAAGTCACTATAGTCACTGAAGACTGAACGCGCCTTTAGAACAGGCTCATATTCCTCAAACACCGGCTTATTCACCCATTAGGGTGAATAAATCACTCTCGTCCGGGTGGTTGCCATGGCATCTCAAGTACTCTCTGATCCATTGATGATGGCTTTTTATTGCGCGTGTGCACGAAATTAGCCCAAGGTTCACATACTCAGGGTGGATTGACCCCCTTCATACCAGCTGTAATGGAATCAGCGTTAATGGATAGACTCAGAGTTTGTTAACCCTTCTTTAAGCAAAACCGATCTGATGATATTTCAGCTGTGTGTATGAATGTCTTTTTTTTTTTTCTAAAAAAAACCAAACCCCCGGACTCTCGACGTGATGACAGCAACCTCCGGTGACCGAGCTGACGTTGATCCACTGCTCCAAGAACCACGATAAAGGGCTGAGCGATGTGAATCCGGGTCACGGCACCACTGTAGCCGGCATGTCTGCACTAGTCGACTAGAATCCTTCTGCGTTGTGTTGAATGAATTAATGAGCTGAGCCACACACAGGGGTTTGCCATTCCGGAAGGTGATTTACTGTGTGAAACAAAATATCATCAGTACAGCCACTCCACATTTCACATCCCACAGAAATCTCCTGACTACTTCCTCACTGAACTGACATTTTTACTAATTTATCAATTTGCCAAAAACACGGTTGAATAATTTACAAATAAATTCCTCCCATCCTAGCAATTTCACATTTTTGCACGAACAATGAATAATTCACAAAAGATACACATCACATGAATCAAAATAAAATAAATAACACATGTAGTGTACAATATATTGTCTACACACCTGTGTGAAACAAAATAACATCAGTACAGCCACTCCACATTTCACATCCCACAGAAATCTGCAAAAAAAAACAAAGGAAGAGGTGCCACAGACATGTGAGACTGCACTAGTGAGCTTACATACACGTGCTAACAGGAAACTTTTCTAAGTGCTGTACTAACATTAAAAAACGCAATTTCACCCATAAACTACTAACATAAATGATGGCAAAGGCCTTATAAAGTATAAACAATGTTTAAATATAACCTAAATAAAGTATTTGTTGAAAACTAACATTTCAACCAGGGGAGCTGATACAGCTGCTTACCTCCTGACTGCTTCCTCACAGAACTAAGGTAGGACCCACGAACTCACAGGAAGTAGAGTCACCGCCAAAATAAAAGTCTTCAGATAAAACATTTCAAAATAAAACCATAAAACCAAATACACCTTTTTTTTAATCAAGGCCACAGGATTTTGGTGAAATCGATCAATAAGACCACATAGGCTACACATGGACCTTTTCACCTTCAGAAAACACCTCTAAACACACTTATTCTGGACTTGCTTTTAATGTGTAGCCATTTTATCTTGTAGTTTATCTATTGTTTATTACATTGTCTTTTTACTTTTGCTTCTATGCCTCAGTATTTTTACCTATTGTTTACGCACTGCGTTTTTTATCCCTGTAAAACATCTTTGAGCACAGAAAAAGCGCTATATAAAAAAAAATGTATTATTATTATTATTATTATTATTATTATTATTATTATTATTATAATAATAATAATAATAATAATAATAATAATAATAATAATAATAATAATAATAATAATAGCATTAGCCTAGCATTAACATTGACTATCATTAGCATTAGCCTTGCAATACCAATAGCCTAGCAAGAGCATTGTCACTTGAGGAGCCAATAAATGATTGTAAAAATTAAATTACCTACGTCTTCATGCTGTCTAGCTGAAATATGTGTTTGTGTGTGTTTTTTTTTTTTTTTTTTTTGTCGTAATTCACTAGTAATTGAATTTTTGACAGCCTTTATGCTAACTGCTCGTGATCTTACCTCAAACAATCTAAAACCTAAATAACTCACATAGTATTTTCCCTTTAAAGTGGCCTCAACAGTGTAATATTTGGGTTCAGCATTAAGATAACAAGTAACTAAAAACTCCAAATAGCAACTTTTTTGTGTTCAAAAATTGTTCGATTTGTCCCGATAGAGCAAGTATTGGCGGAGTTACAGTAAATTAAAGTAATCACAGTGAGACGTTCAAAGTCCGTAGGAAACCTGCTCATCCTAATTAACTTTACGCGCAAAACCTGACGTGAAAGTAAATATATGGTCATGCTACGTAAATATATTATTTTATCAGTCATATAAAACGTTTAGAGAGCCCATATCAATGCATACACATAAAAAAATATATATTCGTGTATCGTGATACATTTTGTACGTGTGTACGTGAACGTGACAAGGAGGAGGCGTTATTTAAAAATCACCTGCTGATTTTCAGTTACTCTGCGAGCAGCGAGAGACGGAGACAGACGTTCGGAGAACTTTGAGGAGAGAAAACGTTTACCAGACCCACAGAAAAGTCTCTTTAGAGACTCATACAGATCCAGAACCAGACCAGGACTTCAGACCCGTACCAGACAGAGAAGGACTTCAAACCAGAGGACAAGTTAAGACCAGGAGGAGACCATGGGGCCACGCATGGCAGAGTGTCCAGAGTGTAAGTCATGTTGAATTATTCTCATCTGATAAACCTACTTTAATCATTAGCATTAAACATGATGGAGCCTAAACATTGTATCATTTAATCGTGAGGTTTGTGTCTTTAAATTAGGTTTGTGGCCTGAGACGTTTGGTTTAAACTTTACACAGGTTTAGGTTTAAAAACGGTCGAATAATTAAAAATAAACATGTATAGGCGTTCAGAAAACTGTGTTAACTCAATGAAAATTAAGAAATGCTGATAGATTTAGTGATAATTTTACTCTGAAGTGAGCGTTTGGGCTGCAGAGGTGTATTTAGTGAAAAAGTAAAAAAATATTTAAGTCCTGATCTGAGGTAGATTTGATTAGAAATGTGTATTTTATTTCATACTTTATAAATATTAGAAAATTGATTGTTTTTTGTGTGTTTTTGTTTATTTTTAGCAGCCAGTGATGTTCAGTTAGACTGGGTGAAATGTAGTTTGCATTGTTTGTGTTTGAATTTTTCTGTGATTCATTTGAATAATGTTGGTAATGTTTAATCTAAAGATTTGATATTTGTAATGTGATGAAATTATATATTTTTTTAAATCACTGTATACTAACCTATTTCTTTATTCATTAAATTACTTTTTAGTTTTAGGTTTTTTCCCTGACAGCGCTGGAACGCAAGGCTGGGTCCAGAGCTGGGCAGGACCTCCGGGTTTGGTCCCAGGTTTGCCTGAACCTCCGGGTTCGGTCCCAGACTGGGCAGAACCTCCGGGTTTGGTCCCAGGCTGGGCCGAACTTCTGGGTTTGCTCCCGACCTGGTACTTGACTCCAGAAGCAGCAGAAGACCTTGAAGAACCAGAAGACCTTGAAGAACCAGAAGACCTTGAAGAACCAGAAGACACAGACGCCCCTGAGGAGGAGCTTCCTGAGTGGACTGCGTTCTACTTCGACGAGGTGACCCCTGGCTGGGAGACCCCTGAGGAGTCTGCTTGCTCAGCCTCCAGTGACTCTGAAGGTGAGTATTCCCAGGAGTCACCACTTGGACGCAGTGTCTCCAGGAAGAGGTACGTAGACGGTTCTGAGGAACCTGCATCGTCCGACTCTGACAGTCACTGTGAGCCTGGGACGAAGAGGCCGAGACGGGACGACAGCTCTGACTCATCTTAGAGTCATCTGTACTTTTCCTTTTCCTGCTCCTCTCCATCTATGAGCAGAGTTCCCCGTTTGTACCCGGCTTCCTTGTTTCAGGTAAGTTGGCCTTTGCGTCTTGCGAGACGACTGATGTCCCAGGCAACGACTGGTACCGGGACTTTTTTAATGGTAAGGATTTTATTTTTTGTTTCTTTATGACAGGCCACAGTTGGAGTGGTTGTCCTGTCACTGTTATGAAAACATGCATAATATATTAGGTTGAGTTAGGTTAGAGTTAAAAATTAGAGATAACCTTTTTAATCCCAGCAAGTGAGGACAGGAGGAGACATCAACAGAGGACAGAGGCTAAAGAAGACTTCTTTATCAACCACAACAATGTAAGTAAAAATACTGAACACACGTTTACTGTAAAAATAAACTTGACTTTATAATAATGCTTGTAAAATGTTAAACAGGAGCACCAGCATCCACAGCTGCTTGAGGAGGAAACATCAACAGAAAGCAAAACAATTAATGTAAGTAAAGTCTCTCATTAGCACAGAAAGACACTGAAGTAATGTTTAATGTAAAAATAGAGGTGATTTTATACTAATGCCTGTAAAATGTTGGACTGGAACAACAGCATCCACTGATGGAGGAGGAGGATGATGAAGATGGAGGACAGGAGCACCAGTATCCACAGCATCCTGAGGAAACATCAACAGGGGACAGAAAGACTTCTATTCACCAAAACAATGTAAGCAAAAATACTACACGTTTAATAAAAAATAATATGGAGACATTACGCTATACTAATGCCTGTAAAATGTCAGACAGGAGTGCCAGCATCCACTGATGGAGGAGGAGGATGAAGAAGATGGAGGACATTAGCACCAGCATCCACAGCTGCCTGAGGAGGAAACATCAACAGAAAGCAAAACAATCAAAACAATTAATGTAAGTAAAGCCTCTCATTGGCACAGAAAGACACTGAACTAATGTTTAATGTAAAAATAGAGGTGACTTTATACTAATGCCTGTAAAATGTTGGACTGGAACAACGGCATCTACTGATGGAGGAGGATGATGATGAAGATGGAGGACAGGAGCACCAGTATCCACAGCATCCTGAGGAAACATCAACAGAGGACAGAGACTTCTATTCACCAAAACAATGTAAGCAAAAATACTACACGTTTAATAAAAAAAAAAAAAATAGGTAGATGTTACGCTATACTAATACCTGTAAAATGTCAGACAGGAGCACCAGCATCCACAGCATCCTGAGGAGGAAACATTACCAGAGGACAGAAAGACTTCTATTCACCAAAACAATCAATGTAAGTAAAGCCTCTCATTTACACAGAAAGAATCTGAATACGTGTTTAATGTAAAAATAAAGATGATTTTGATACTAATGACTGTGAATTGTCTTGTTTGATTGCAGAGTTTTGCTTCAGAGGAGAATCCGACAGTTCCAGATGTTCGTCACCAGCACTGCAGTGTTTACACAGACTGCTTTGGTTTCAACTTTCTACAAAAAACTGTTGAATTTTCAACTCACTTTCCATCTGAATCCAAGCTCATCTTCATCACTGGGATGTTTCTTCATCAGTTCTTCGTACAGACTGACACAGCTCACACATGGAGAAGATGATTTATGGAATATGACATTTAGATTTTTCCTTTTCTCAACAGTATGATGCATACATCCCAACCCAAATTTCATGCATTTTTTTGGCTTAACTTGAGCCAATTTCCATCAATAAATTGCTAATGTATTATTATTATTGACTATTACTATTATTTTACACCAGGTTTTTGTCATGGTTCATGATTATTTATTGATCCTTTACAATCTAATGGTTCCCAGTGCTCTCCCAGTAGGTGTGACGTGGACATCTGCACACATGTAATGGTTTATAAATGAATGCACTCGTTCATGTGTGTAGTTATGTGTGCTAAGCATAACTACATACATATATATATTGTACAGTATAATAAAATGTTATTTCTTGTCTATACAGTGTCTGTGAGTATTTATTAGTGGAGTACGTATACCAGGCTTAACTCTAACTACATTCATCCATGAACTCTCACCAATTCATTTGATTTAATTTAATTTTGAACATAAACAAAACAACAGTGTGTTTACTACAATGAAAATGCTAATAATAGTAATTTAGAAAACAATCAAACAAAGCAAAGTGAGAATAAATGATTAAAATCCTGCACGTGAAGCCTGTACATGTTCAAAAAGGAGTAGGAGGAGATAGAAACTTATATGATTCTAACCCTTATACTAACAAATAACTTTAGGCTTTAAAGTGAGGCAGTAACAAAGCTTTACTTCACTAAATTTGGCCCTCAAAGAGTTGTACATTTCAAAATGTTACCCCATGCTGTGAACAATTCCTGGTGGGAACCCTGATTATGTTTTATATTTATATATACAGTATATGTTCATATTCAGTATACTATAAGATGTTTTATGTTCTGTCTTATATATTTGTTGTTTCAAGGGCTCTTACAGAAAAAAAACTAGTAAATAAATGAATACCAAAAGCAGAAACATCTATTAGGAGTAAATATTATTTTTTTACTGTATTTTTTTAAATATCATTTTCAAATGTTTCTTGTTCTGTTTAGATTGTTAAAAAAAATCATTTTCTTTTAGTCTTGGTATTTTATTTTTTAATAACTTTACATGGTTTAATGTAGTTTAAACTAAGAATTTAAACTTGTGCCGTTTTGCTTCTTTTTACTTTAAATGAGCCCAAAAAGTTATTGATTTATCATATTTGACTTTGTGTTGGATTTCTTCTGTTTCAGGATTTATTTCATACGCAGTAACACATTTTTTCTGTTTAAAAAAAAAAAGTTGTAAATGTTCCCTTTTTTTTTATTAAAAAATATATTTTCACAGGAATATGTTTATTTCAAGTTTTATTCATCCTGCTGTGATATGTACATTAAGAAAGATGACACACAAATTTACCTACATCTTTTTTCACCTTCAAGTAATAGAACACAAAAGTCCTGTTGGTAGGTTTTGTTGTTGTTATAAATACTGTAATTTCTCATGAAATGCACTAGATGACAGCAGATCTCATTATATCCTCAAAGGTTTGCAATGATTCTGTAAAAAAAAAAAAAAAAAAAAAAAAAAAAAAATGTTTGGGTCTCATTCTAAAAACACAGGAACCTCATCAATGAGAGAGATACTATATATACGTTTCTTAATAGAAAGTGTTTCAAAGTGTCAAACAAAAAAGGTCCACAGTGCTTCTAACACTGACAAGGGCAACTTGTGGCTCAGGGGCCACATGTGGCCTTCAGTATAATTTTGTGCAGACCCAAAGTAACTCTACAAAATAACATAAACCACAGCAACACAAAATTACACAAAATGACTAAAACTTTAAAAAAGGACAATAAAAATCAGCCAATCAACCCACTACAAAGACATACGAAATCACAAAAAAAAAAAAAACAGAAAAACACAAAATGACTACAAAAATAAGTTTAAACTAGACAAGACATGTATTTGAAAGGCGAATACGTATTTGGCGATTAACAATTGGCAAAAATAACAACCTGTATCTGGATTTGTTGACAAGTTATATAATGCAGGAAAAACAGAAGACTGACCTTGACCTTAAATATGACCTTGAGCAAAGGTCAAAGCACACAAAATGACTACAAAAACAGAAATATCCACAAAATGACAACAAAAAAATGACAATAACAGCAAACGCTACAGAATGACTCGATGAACACACAAAATGACATAAAAAACAAAATGAATCCAAAGAACAGAAAAATACATAAATTGTCCCGATAGAGCAATTATTGGCGGAGTTACAGTAAATTAAAGTAATCACAGTGAGACGTTCAAAGTCTGTAGGAAACCTGCGCATCCTAATTAACTTTACGCGCAAAACCTGACGTGAAAGTAAATATATGGTCATGCTACGTAAATATATTATTTTATCAGTCATATAAAACGTTTAGAGAGCCCATATCAATGCATACACATAAAAAATATATATATTCGTGTATCTTGATACATTTTGTACGTGTGTACGTGAACGTGACAAGGAGGAGGCGTTATTTAAAAATCACCTGCTGATTGTCAGTTAGTCTGCGAGCAGCGAGAGACGGAGACAGACGTGCGGAGAGCTTTGAGCAGAGAAAACGTTTACCAGACCCACAGAAAAGTCTCTTTAGAGACTTCTACAGAACCAGAACCAGACCAGGACTTCAGACCCGTACCAGACAGAGAAGGACTTCAAACCAGAGGACAAGTTAAGACCAGGAGGAGACCATGGGGCCACGCATGGCAGAGTGTCCAGAAACTTGTATTAACAGATACATTCTCAAGTATGCGGGTAGAACAAAATGCAGGTGAATTCACATTATTTGCACCTCTCACTGGAGTTTGTAGTAACTCAACTCTGGGTCTACCTCTACCCCTACCAAAAGAAAATACCTCTGTGGGAACTTTTTGTCTTTCCCCTTCATCCACAATAAATGTCATTTTGCTTTCAAGTGTTTGGTAGTTCACAAAAGGGAAGGTTGAACCTTTAAGCAAAACTGATCTGATGATATTTCAGCTGTGTGTATGAATGTCTTTTTTTTTTTTTCTAAAAAAAAACCAAACCCCCGGACTCTCGACGTGATGACAGCAACCTCCGGTGACCGAGCTGACGTTGATCCACTGCTCCAAGAACCACGATAAAGGGCTGAGCGATGTGAATCCGGGTCACGGCACCACTGTAGCCGGCATGTCTGCACTAGTCGACTAGAATCCTTCTGCGTTGTGTTGAATGAATTAATGAGCTGAGCCACACACAGGGGTTTGCCATTCCGGAAGGTGATTTACTGTGTGAAACAAAATAACATCAGTACAGCCACTCCACATTTCACATCCCACAGAAATCTCCTGACTACTTCCTCACTGAACTGAGATTTTTACTAATTTATCAATTTGCCAAAAACACAGTTGAATAATTTACAAATAAATTCCTCCCATCCTAGCAATTTCACATTTTTGCACGAACAATGAATAATTCACAAAAGATACACATCACATGAATCAAAATAAAATAAATAACACATGTAGTGTACAATATATTGTCTACACACCTGTATGAAACAAAATAACATCAGTACAGCCACTCCACATTTCACATCCCACAGAAATCTGCAAAAAAAACAAAGGAAGAGGTGCCACAGACATGTGAGACTGCACTAGTGAGCTTACATACACGTGCTAACAGGAAACTTTTCTAAGTGCTGTACTAACATTAAAAAACGCAATTTCACCCATAAACTACTAACACAAATGATGGCAAAGGCCTTATAAAGTATAAACAATGTTTAAATATAACCTAAATAAAGTATTTGTTGAAAACTAACATTTCAACCAGGGGAGCTGATACAGCTGCTTACCTCCTGACTGCTTCCTCACAGAACTAAGGTAGGACCCACGAACTCACAGGAAGTTGAGTCACCGCCAAAATAAAAGTCTTCAGATAAAACATTTCAAAATAAAACCATAAAACCAAATACACCTTTTTTTTAATCAAGGCCACAGGATTTTGGTGAAATCGATCAATAAGACCACATAGGCTACACATGGACCTTTTCACCTTCAGAAAACACCTCTAAACACACTTATTCTGGACTTGCTTTTAATGGTGTAGCCATTTTAATCTTGTAGTTTATCTATTGTTTATTACATTGTCTTTTTACTTTTGCTTCTATGCCTCAGTATTTTTACCTATTGTTTACGCACTGCGTTTTTTATCCCTGTAAAACGTCTTTGAGCACAGAAAAAGCGCTATATAAATAAAATGTATTATTATTAATATTATTCATAATAATAATAATAATAATAATAATAATAATAGCATTAGCCTAGCATTAACATTGACTATCATTAGCATTAGCCTTGCAATACCAATAGCCTAGCAAGAGCATTGTCACTTGAGGAGCCAATACATGATTGTAAAAATTAAATTACCTACGTCTTCATGCTGTCTAGCTGAAATATGTGTTTGTGTGTGTGTGTGTTTTTTTTTTTTTTGTCGTAATACACTAGTAATTGAATTTTTGACAGCCTTTATGCTAACTGCTCGTGATCTTACCTCAAACAATCTAAAACCTAAATAACTCACATAGTATTTTCCCTTTAAAGTGGCCTCAACAGTGTAATATTTGGGTTCAGCATTAAGATAATAACAAGTAACTAAAAACTCCAAATAGCAACTTTTTGTGTTCAAAATTGTTCGATTTGTCCGAAGAGCAAGTATTGGCGGAGTTA